>NW_022589717.1:39871111-39970723 GCF_004348235.1 Phoca vitulina
TCCTTCCTTCCTTCCTTCCTTCCTTCCTTCCTTCCTTCCTTCCTTCCCTCCCTCCTTCCTTCCTTTTAATAATTACTGCTTTGAAATCTGGAATGTAAAATGGCAGACTTTCCTCCCCCTTTCAGGATTTGAAAGAACCAAACACTGAGAAATATTTGGTTCTGAACTGAAGAGAATACAGCCTAAATTGGAGCTCAGATTTAAAAAGTCAGCTCTCAGAAACAACTGTAAATTAATGGTGATTATGAAGAGTATTTAGATGGCTACTTGATTCTTTCAAAGCTCTGCCTAATGGTCCAGACAAGGTATTGAAAGGAAAAATTTGAACTGTGGATGGTTTATGTTGCATTTATATTACAAAGGAAACCATTGCAACAAAGGTTCAAGTCAACTAAATGTGAGAAGAAGAGAGTGTAAGAAATTTAATATAAAAAAAAAATTGAGGGTCATCTGGGTGGCTCAGTTCTTTGGGTGTCCAGTGGTTGGTTTTGGCTTGGGTCATGATCTCAGGATTGTGGGATCCAGCCCTGCATTGGAATCCATGCTCAGAGAGAAGTCTGCTGGAGATTCTCTCTCTCCCTCTGTCCCTCCCCTCATTCTTACTCTTTCTCTAAAATAAATAAATAAATCTTTTAAAAAAATCTGTATTCTTGGGGTAATGAAACCTATGTTCCAGAAGACAGTTTTTTTAGAATTGAGTTAAATAAAAACTAATGTTTGCGTACTGGTGGGGAAGAAGTGTGAAATGGAATGGAAAATGTTAGAGAAGTTTACTTTTGTAAAATTTGGGAGCTGGAATGGACAATCACTAGAGCCTCAGCTCTAAAATCCTGCCACTACTATTAAATATGACAATGATTTCATTGTTAAAACTTAAGTTACCACATATGCCACTGACATGTGTTTTCTGGCTTGCTGGTAATATAAAAAGAGGAAGTCAAAGACATCTTATAATTCATATTTTTAATCTTATTTCCATCTTTTCTTTGTATTTCTTTTGATACATTATAAGAAGGAGAATATACAATTGAATGGACTTCACAGTTTCTTCTTGAATTTTCAGAGTTATACTGCTCTCAAACTCTATCCTAAAACTTGCCTCTTTTAATGGCTGAAAGTCCTTGCTGTTACTGTTTCTATTAGAGATCTATTTAGACAGACTTCACACACCAAGCAATTCACACAGCTAAAGGATAAAATTCAGTGGTTTTTAGTACATTCATGGGGCTGCGCAGCCACCACCACCTTCAATTATAGAACATTTTCGTCCCCCGAAAAAGAAACCCCATGCCCATCATCAGGTCACTGTCCATTTCCCCATTTCCTCCCCATATTTCCCCACCAGCCCCAGGCAATCTATTTTCTTTTTTTTGAGAGAGCGCGCATGCGTGCGCGTGCGAGCTTGGTGGGGGAGGGTCAGAGAGAGAGGGAGAGAATCTTAAGCAGCCTCCATGGCCAGCACGGAGCTGGACTCGGGCTCGAACTGTTGACCCTGAGATCATGACCTAAACCGAAATCAAGAGTCAGATGCGTAACCAACTGAGCCACCCAGGCGCCCCTTCCAAGTAGCGTTTTAAGTGACTTTTCTCCTCATCCGTTACCTGTATCTATCAATGGTGTTGCTTGCAGACATATTATGGTTTGGTTCCCAATGGTTGTGCGTTTTCTTCTCGTTTCATTCAGTTCATTTGCTTCAATTAAGTAAATAAATGTGAAGGACAAAGTATTTTCAGCATTGACTAGGTGCCCGAGGTTGATGTTACAAAATACAAAGACAGTAATGTAAATATAAAGACAGATGTTATTTGTCAGGCATTGTTTAATGTTCTTTCCATTTCATAGATGAGGAGGGGCAACTCAGAGATGTCAAATCACTTGCTTAATATCATCAGTGGTACAGTAGGAATTAAAAAAAAAAAACAACTTAGATTATGTGCTTCCAAAACCCATAGTGGTTTAAATATACCAGAGGCTCTCAAACTTGAGCCTGCATCAGAATCACCTGGAGGACTTGTTAAAACATAGGTTGCTGGGGCCCACCCCTGGAGTTTCTGATGTGAGGCCTGAAATAGGTCTGATGTGAGGCCTGAAAATTTGCATTTCTAACAAGTTCCCAGGGATGCTGATGCTGCTGGTCCAGGGACCACTTGAGAGCCACTGTAATACACTCTCATGATTCCCCTAGGTATGCATGATTTCTGATACTCAAAGGGCTATTAGGGTGGAAGGAGACTCAAGAGAAAATAGTATAAAATCAATAATTGTTACAAAGGGCTAAGAGTACATAGAGTAAAAAGCCCCCATCAATTCTGATCAGAGGGTTAGAGCAAGTTTCTGCAGGAGACATTATGGGATGGATTAATTTATGTTAATCTCAAGCTTTTACTTCCAACTGGTGAAATCACAGAGTAGCAACTGACCCTTCTTCTGATGTTCTTTTTGTTACAAACATGCCTAGAGCAGCTCAGTGCATGAATATGTGAGGGAGCTCATCGTGGAGGGGGTGATGGTTCTGGAGAAGTACAGGAAGCAGCCAGATTATGAAACTGAATACTGGAGAGTAAGGTGGCTGAAGGTGGTTGGAATCTACTAGGCACTCGTATATCCCATGGACTTGATGCCATTTGTAGGACAGAGTAAAAGTAAACTTAATTTGATGATTCTCTTTGGTTCAGAGAATTTCAATGGACAAATAAAATCTTTTTTTTTAAGTTCAATTAGCCAACATAGAGTACATCATTAGTTTCAGATGTAGTGTTCAATAATTCATCAGTTGTGAATAACACCCAGTGCTCATCACATCACGTGCCTTCCTTAATGCCCATCAAATGAAATCTTGATAAAGAAAATCTCAGGGTGCCTGGATGGCTTAGTCCGTTAAGCATCTGCCTTCAGCTCAGGTCATGATCCCAGGGTCCTGGGATCGAGCCCCACATCGGGCTCCCTGCTCAGCGGGGAGCCTGCTTCTCCCTCTGCCCCTTCACCCCAGCTCGTGCTCTCTCTCTCTCACTCGCTCTCTCTCAAATAAATAAAATCTTAAAAAAAAAAGAAGGGGCGCCTGGGTGGCTCAGTTGGTTAAGTGTCTGCCTTCGGGTCCTGGGATCAAGCCCCGTATCGGACTCCCTGCTGAGTGGGAGTCTGCTTGTCCCTCTCCCTCTACCGCTCCCCCTGCTTGTGCTCTCTCTCTCTCTGTCAAATAAATAAATAAAAATCTTAAAAAAAAAAAAATCTCAAAAATAGCAATGTAGCAATGCTTTTCTAAGAAGCTATGAGATACTGTGGTGATCTCCTGCAGTGAACAACGATAGGCCAGTCTTTATTTTAGAGTTGTTTTATGCTATAGTCTATCTAGGGTGTATGCTTACCCAGTAACCCTCATATTGCTGAATTAATGTAATAATATAATAATGCAGTATTAATGGGATATACATAATCTCAGGATTGTGTACCAGTTGCCCCTCTTCCTGAAGTAGTTTTGTCTGTCAACTATACAAGTTTTAAATTAATTAATTAAATTTAATCTAAATTTAATTAATTAAAAAATTCAGAGACCTTAATGGGTCAGTTTTGAACAGTATGAACAGTTCACTCAGAAGAACAACTTCAATTTATAAAGGGTCAAAAAAATGATCATTGAAACCTAGAGCTATGAACCGATCCCTTTTTGATGCGGGCTGATTATTAATGGACCTGTTCACAGCTGTGCCCAAAGTAGAAATCACACTCAGGCTGGTGAGTAAACGAAAGGGCCAGTGACTCTCTCAGCTGTTAAAGACCCAGCTATTAATGGAGATTTATTTTTATTGCACATTTGGAATCTTGTCATTCCAGAGGGTGCTGAAATAGAATCTCAGTACTACTTGATTTAAGGGGCAGAGGTTTTATATGTGCAGTTACTAAAAAAAAAAAAAAAAAAAAAGAAAAAAAAAGGAGGGGACCATATTTGTCTTTGCATTTATTCCTTTCCCATAATGGAAGGTGGAATAATTTCTTAGAAAATATTTTAAAGGCCTAACAGAAAACCTGGGATTAATTTAGAGAATGGGAATATCTTGCTCAGAATTACTTTTCTTTTCATTTAAGGTGCTGCCATGTCTTGTGTATGTGTGAGTGTGTGTGTGCCTGTGTAGGTATACGTGTTGGGGTTTCTGTGGATGCTGTAGGATTTGGGGCTAAAGGACAACAGTTCTGCAGAAAGCCTGGTTTTGGGGGATGTCAAAGGTCCTTTCCTGGCGGCACTGGTAGAGGAATCCAGGACCAGAGAAAATGGTGAATCTAGGACATTACATCGTCTTTCCAATCTTCAAGGAAATAAGGAAGTGATTCTTTCAATATTATCTCATGGGATCTTGATCCCAGTATTATTTAAGATCAAAATCTAGCTCATTGTTTCTGAGAGTTGGTCTCTTTCTCCTCTCTAGAGGGAATATTTTCCCCTTTTTATCTCCTCTATGGAGAGAAATTATTAAAACAAAAAGACTCTATTGGAAAAGGAGATCTTTTTCTTTTTCTTTCTTTCTTTCTTTCTTTCTTTCTTTCTTTCTTTCTTTCTTTCTTTCTTTCTTTCTTTTTCTTTCTTTCGTAGCATAAGAGAGGTACTATCAGTTCTTGTTTATTTAAAAATGGATTTTTTTGACAACTGTTTTTCTTTCATCCTTCCCTTTCTTTGTTGCCTTCCCCCCTCCCTCCTTTCCTTCCCCTCTCTGTCCTGTTCTTCTTTCCACTCCTTCCTTTCCAACTTCCCTTGATTCCTTGTTTTACTTGGTTTATCTCATTCTGTGGAACTCACAGTCCATCGGGTGAAGTATACTTGACATTCTACACAGTTGATAAATCAGTGCCATATACTTGTTAAATCACTGGCCAAGCACAGCCTTGATCAGGGAATGCACTTCCCCTCCTCATTCTCTGTTGAATGAAGATGGAAACCAGCTTTCTCCTCTTGTGGCCACTTGAATTCTAGTTCTTTACAATACACAGTGGAAACCTTGTGATGTGCTTACAGTGATTTTTCTCATGGGTATCTAGATACCTGAAGAGTGCAGGCTACATGGCAAACATGTTCTGTGTATCTGATTAAATGATTAATGCAATAATTTTATTCAAAGTGAAGAGTGTGCACTCATAATAGTATGTGGTAAACTGTTCAGTGGATTCTGGTTCTGCCAGTTGAAACGCTACACCTGTTGCTGATGATCTGAGGAGCAGACCTTTCTTTACCAGAAGTGGAGAGAAGAGCAGTGTGGGGAAGAGAGTGGGGCCCGAGTGTCTCTTAAGTCCATGAGGATGAAATCATCTCTTTGAAGATGAAAGCTTTCTCTGAATACAAGGGAACCCTCTTTTTTGTAGTCATTTGTTACTTTCAGTACAGCAAATCACTGCTTCACAGGTCCCATCGGCTGAGCTAATATGGCTTTTAAAGGTGTTGAACCTCCACCCAAGGGACAGCTTTTCCAGTGGAATAGCATCTGTCTACATGCAGAGTGGGCTTCAGTGATCTTAGAGGGCACTTGGGCCCTCACCAGCCTGAAAGTTAGGGTTTACAAACTCACTCAACAGAAGTTTTGTTTGAAAGAGTAAAACACATTATGGAAAATGTAAGAAAGAAACGGAAGAGAAGAATGTAAACTAACTTTTATGTTTAAAAGAACAGATGTCTGGTTAAAGGAGAGACTGTGGATTTTTAAAAATATAGTTTGGTGGTGGGAAAATTTTAGGCAATTATAATTTACAGATATGGGGACACCTTACAATGACGTAGTCCTTTATACTTTTCAAATAATTAATAATATTTGTAAGCTTTTTCTACTTACCAGGCAAAATTCTAGATGCTGGAGATAAGACAATAAATAAAACAGGCATTGTTCCATAAAATCCTCTCAACAAACCCTACGAGTCAGGTTCCATTGTTATCTCTCTTTTATGTGACTCAGGCCACTGCTTGGCCAGTGATTTTACATGATTTGCCCCAAGTTACAGTTAGGAAGTAGAGGACTCAGGATGAAATCCACACTCTCTTACTCCAGAGCCTGTGTTCTCCACACTGTCCCACATGCCGTCAGCTCTGTCACTGCACTTAATCTTAAAAACAACCCTGTGAGGGAGGCAGTGTTTTTCTTCACACTTAAAAAATGTGGAACTCTGAAAAAAACTTTAAAATGACTTATTTAAAGTTGTACACCAGGAAGAAGTGGTAGAGTGTTCTTCATCTCTTGCCTCGATTAATGCCTGTCTTCCCTTTGGCTTCCCAGCCTCTCCTCAGTGTCATCCCTCCATTCCCCTTCCTCCGGATAGTAAGAGTGATTTTTCTCAAATACAAAATCCATGTTGCTCCTTTGCTTAAAACCGTCCAAAGATTTACTTATACTCTTAGGATCAAACCCAAACCTCTTGGCATGCTCACTCTCTCTCTCTCTCATTTTTAAAACTGAGATATAACTGACATATGACATTGAATAAGTTTAGGGTGTACAACAGGTTGATTTGAGACATTTATCTAGTGCAGTAGGGTTACCATAGTATGGTTAGCTACCACGTCATGTAACTGTCATTTCTTTTTTTTGTGCTGAGAATAATTAAGATCTAGTTTCCTAGCAGCTCGGAAGTTTATGATACAGTCCGGGCGAGACTTCTTGATGGTTCCCTGCATAACCTCTGCAGCTTCCTCACTTGCCACTTCCTTATCCTGCTCCAGCTCTAAGCCCTGCTGAACTTCGCTTCTTTTAACAAGACATTCTCTTTCCTGCCCCTTGCACGTTACCGAATGCAGTTTCCTGTGCCTCAAACATCTTATCCTCCCTTCCTTCCTCTTACTCTGCCTTTCTTTTTAAAGTGGCTACATCCTATTTCATATGCAGTCTCCACCTAGATGCCACCTCTCCACAATGTGTTTGTATGCTCATCACTTCCTTCCCTGGTCTGGAAACCCCATGACGGTGAGGCCGACGTGGAGGGTGGGGGTATTGGGGGATGGGGTCTTGTTCACACAGTTCTCTCTAACACAGAATGTCATGCGTTAATACACTTAACCAATTAGTGGACATCTTCTGAACACCAGTTTGGCAGGTACATTACTAGGTGGTGAGCAAAAGTGTAGTGTAAGGGACAGTGAGGGACTTTGGAATCGGGTAGCTCTTAATTGAATTCTAGATTTATCGCTTGCTACTTTTGAGACTTTAAACCAGTTACTGAACCTCTCTGTGCTGTTCTCTCAAATAGAAAGCAAGCACCACTAAAATGGCTTGGGAACTTGTGTGTGGGAAACTGACCTGTCCACAGGTAATTATGACACATGCTATGGGTTAGGCATGGGTGGAGTGCTGTGGGAATGCAAAGTAGGTGCAACCACCACAGCCCAAGGGATCAGCGAAGATACCAGTGAAGCCTTTCCTTTGTCTTCCTCAGAGCTTCCGGCATAGACGTGCCTCGAGATACCTGAAAATTGGCAAGCTCTTTACCTTTACGGAAAAGTGTAGTCCAAGGTCTTTTTGAACATGGGGAGAGAGCAAGTGATCTTCCATTCATGCATATTTATGATTCTATTCTAAGTTAAATTATTAATAGCATTTGGAGAAATATTCTATTTTTAATATGGACAAGAGGAATGTTCAGTTTGAAACATTTCCTGAGCTTGCTTATGGCATACTGAAGAAAAAAAGTCTTAGCTTTGTTATTTTTCTCGAGATATTTATATATAAATATATTTATATATGTTTATATATATTTATATATATAATATATATAAATTTATATAAATATATAATATATATAAATTTATATATATTATATATATATTTTTATATAGCAAAAAAAATCCATGAAGGATTTAGAATATTTAAAACTTATGTAATTCACATTTTAAGCTTTTATTGTTTTAGTAGTTTTCCTAAAATAACTTGAGAGATTACTACTTGAGGAGAGTCTTAATCTATCAAATTGACCAGATGAATGCATCTTGAAAATAATTCTGCTTGTTTGGATAAAATCTGTTTTATTCCAAAGAAAGCTTTTTTTATGACAAATAAAAACAAAGCTATAAATTTTTAAGAATCCTATGATGAACAGGATGATCTGCTTTAAAGAAGGGTGAGTTTAAATAATCTTAGTGTATTTGTATGCAACTTAAAGCCAGATGTTCTTCCTTGAAAAACAAAATTTGTTATGCTTCTAAGAATAGTTTTTATGTAAGAAAAATGAAAACAGTGATGCAATCAGGAAACTAAGAACATTGCCTTACATAAATTGTGTGTGTGTGTGTGTGTGTGTGTGTGTGTTAACGTCCTGAACAGTGTTCCCTTGTAGGCTACCTGGCTCCATCATTACAGTATTTGGTGAAAATCAACTAGTTTACACAGTTTGTCCAGAGAAATGTTGGACAGGAATACACACACACACATACATGCACATAGAGTCATTCAGAAGAATGCATCCAGAAATAAAATTGAGCTTGAAAAGTACCACCTCACATGAGGGAGGGATAGCTGGTTATTTGCTTAGGATAGTATTTGCATTTTGAAGTGAACTCTAGTGACTGCAAAATGCCAGGTTGTAGAGCAGAAACCAAATTTTTTTTAACAAAATATGATTAACATTAGAAGACTGAGTTTTCCTATAACCACCTAATTATTATAAATGAATTCCAAATGAATATGTTGAATGAGACATTGGCCTGGAGTCTTTATTTCATTCTTAGCCCTTCGACTCACAAATCATAAACAGGTAATGAGTGAAGATATCAACAGTGCCAAACCTGAAACCATCTGTGGGTCATTGACCTTCTGATTTGAGGAAAAGCCTTCAAAGAAAGGTTCTTACAGGTTTCCACAGCAGGGAGCTAATCTACTTCTCCACGTGTGGGGGCAGCGGACCTGAATGTGTTTCTTCCTGTGTTACTTTGTAGGATTCTGTTGTTCTCTGGGGAGCGATTGCGTAAGCACTGACTTGAATTATCCTTTACAGCTACTGCTACCTGGAGGGTCATGTTAATAAATTCTTTTATCATGTGGATTAAATACAGCCAAATAAAAACAGCATTATTCAGGGTAGCAGTCACCACAATCCTTAATATTTTCTCAGTATTATTTTCCATGAAAGTATGTTCTGGGATAATTAACAATGACCTAATATTTAAATTTTTGCCATGAGTACGGGCTCACTGGTGAACATTTATATTCTGTGTCTCTCTCTTGTCCCCTACCATCACCTAATTATTTTATACATTGGAAGTGTGTAATTTCAATGATGTAGAATGTATAGATCCAAATTAATACAAATACATTTAGTTAGTGGCATATTACATGTTATCTGTGTCTCATATAGGCCTTCATGTGCTTTGTTAAGTAAGAACTGGAGAGAGTAAGAATGGGAGGATGAACTAAGCATTGTTAATGCCATTATATACACTCTCTGAAGGAGGTCGGATCTTTTTGGTTGCTTTTTTAGTTTTGTCCAGGATTTAGACCCACCAGAGGTAAACACTAAATGCAAACTAAAGATTTTGAACTTGGCTTTGGTTTTCCAGTTCTAGGCATGGCATTAATGTGTTTTGGGAAATGCAGGTGCTGGACAAGGTAAGGGATGTCCCCATCTGTACGCCCCTGGCTGTTCAGCCACCATCCACACTCCTGGGCCAGCTCACTCCTAACTTTCAATGAGACCAAATTAGTGCCTTCAGGTAAGGAAAGTGTAAGGAAACTCTCTGGCCTCCTTAATCGGGCTAAGCCGCAGCTTTTGCACCCAGTGCGAGATGGGGGAAGGTGCCTGGGGAGGATTTAGCCCAGCTTCTGGCCCTGACTCTGCTCACTGCCATCCACCTGCTGCTCTGGGCCCTCTCCTCAGCCCCACTGCCTCTGCGCGGCCCGCCCTGTGGTGCTGCTCTTGCAGATGCTCTGCCCCATGTAGGGACATAAAATACTGTTTCAAATTTCCAGTAGCATAGCGAATGCAGGATGGAATACTTATACATAAGGGAGCTGGAGGCTTTGAGGTAACAGAATGGAAACCAGCAAGGGGAGAAGATGCAGTAGACATTGGATCCCTCCATGTAACTTGCTTGATCTCCAGAGCCCAAAAGCTCTGTTCCGCGCCAGGCTTTGCATATGCCTTTCCTCTGCTGAGACCGCTCTTCTCCCTCACTCTCTGGCTATCTATCTCCTTCACTAGATTTCAGTGTCTGTGTGATGATATTCCCTTGATTCTCCAGGTCTGGCTTGGGTTTGTTTGCTCCAGATGCTCCTGCAACCTGACACATGCCTCCTCATCGCCCTGTTTTGCGGTTGTATGTCCTGTTAGGGCCAACACTCAGGGAGGTGGGAACTTTGTCTTTTTCAGCATGGTATCCTCAGCACAGTGCTTGGCACAC
Organism: Phoca vitulina; assembly: GCF_004348235.1. NCBI lineage: Eukaryota > Metazoa > Chordata > Mammalia > Carnivora > Phocidae > Phoca > Phoca vitulina. The sequence goes on from NW_022589717.1 coordinate 39,881,472, forward strand.
AGTGGCACTCAACAGATATTTTTGAATCAATCGGTGAATGAATGTTCGAGATCTCAGAGAAAAAGAATCTGTTCTCCGACATTTCCATTCCCTTCGCTGTATAGGATGCTTCCCTTACTGTAACCTTGCAGGATGGGGGTTGGGTTTTATTTAGAAAACTGGTGGGCTTCCTTCCACAAAGTGCAAAATCAACCACTGAATTTAAGAGGTGGAGAAAAAAGACCATTTTCTTTTCCTTTATCTTTTTTTTTTTTAATTGAGATCTAATTGCCATAAAACATTCTATTTGTTTCAGGTGTACAAGATGATGATTTGATATTTGTGTTTATTGCAGAATGATCACTGTAGTAAGTCCAGTTAACAACCATCTTCACACATAGTTACAAAATTCTTTTCTTTCTGATGAGAACTTTTAAGATTTACTCTCCTAGCAACTTTCAAATATATACTACAGTATTATTAACTATAGTCCCCAAGGTGTACATCACATCCTGGTGAGTTATTTATTTTGTAACTGGAAGTTTGTACCTTTGACCCCCTTCACCTACCCCTCCCCCCACCCTGCCTCTAGCAAACTACCAATCTGTGCTCTGTATCTATGAGTTTGGTTTGGTTGTTGCATTTAGAGGTAAACACTAAATGCAAACTAAAGATTTTGAACTTGGCTTTGGTTTTCCAGTTCTAGGCATGGCATTAATGTTTTTTGGAAAATGCAGGTGCTGGACAAGGTAAGGGATGTTCCCATCTGTACGCCCCTGGCTGTTCAGCCACCATCCACGCTATGAGTATGGATCTCACATACGAGTGAGATCATATGGTATTTGTCTTTCTCTGCCTGACTTATCTCACTTAGCATAATAGGGCCATTGTCTCAAACTAGAAAATAATATGGAATAGAGTAGGAGGTAGAAAATTAGTAGCAGGTGTGGTGTTGATGGTTATGGAAATTGGGAAACTGTCCAATTCTCCTTAGTTTGGACTTTTTTGTTTTAAATGAATGAATTTCCTAAAAATCAAATGTAGCCCCATAAAACTATTTGGACTGAGTTAAATATGATTCCTTTGATATTATTGGATAATATCTGATTTAGAGACAGAGCCATTATTATTTTTTTTTGAAGATTTTTTATTTATTTATTTGAGAGAGAGAGAGCATGAGAGGGAGGAGGGTCAGAGGGAGAAGCAGACTCCCCACTGAGCAGGGAGCCCGAAGCGGGACTCGATCCCAGGACTCCGGGATCATGACCTGAGCCGACGGCAGTTGCTTAACCAACTGAGCCACCCAGGCGCCCCGAGACAGAGCCATTATTGAGCAGTACCTATAGGCCAGGTCTTCATATGGATTATCTCCTTTAATATAACGATCTGGTGAAGTGGAAATTATACTTTCATTTCACAGATAAGGAAACAAGTTCAAGGGGATTCATTAACTTTAGAGTTGTAAAACAAATAGTAGAGCTGGAGCTTTCATTTATTCATTCATTCATTCATAAATATTTATTGGCAGTAAATGTTTTTCATCATTGGTTTTGTCTTTCTCGATGGTAACAACTGCATTTCACTTAGAACCATGATTTTAACCCAGAGAGAGCTATATAAACAAGATACATGAAATTAAGTAGATCACATCAGTGTAACTATGAAACTGTGCCTGGAACATGATGGGTCCTTAGCATATAATTGATAGTGGATGCGAGAAGTCAGATCCACAAATGATTTTCTGCTCAGTATTAACAAAGTCCGCATATTTTGGTTTGGTATCTGTGTTTTGGTTTGGTCCTGTGTAAGGAACATTTCACCAAGTGTACATTATGAAGGACTTCAAGGATCAAATTCATGTGCCACTGTTACTACTTACACTCACATTAGAAATGAATTCTGAGGGGATATGAGAATTTCTCATCCTCTAAAGCATTTACCTTAAGACAGATGACACCAGTGTAGGTCGTCATGAAGAATAGCAAATTCAAGGATTTAATTAATGTGTTGGTTTAAAACACAAATACCATCAGCCAGCAGGGAGGCAAACAGATTTTGTGTGAATGAGAACTTAGCCCACTGATTGACATTCAAGGCCCATTGGAAAAATCAGGAAACACAAGAGTGGAAAGAGCCCAGAGTCAATCAGATTGGAGCAGCTATCCAAAAATACAGAAGGCCAGAAGGTGGTGAGAAAAATGCCAGACAACAGACTGTGGAGAAAAATAAACAAGCCAAGAAATGTCCTATTTGGCCTTAAAAGAGGCAGATGGTGACAGGAAGTATTCAGTGAGCGGTGATTGTACTAAAAATCACAAAGACTGTAAAATTATCCATCTGTAGTTTAAGGTTTTGGGGAAGAATGAAAACTCTTTGCTAGCATTACAAGAAAGGATGATTGCTACAGAAACAGAATATTAAATAACTGTGTATTTGTGTCAGGATAATAGAAATGTGAGATGCATTATTCTATTAGAACAGAAGTTTTGTTTATTTAGAGACGGTGACCAAAATTATAAAAAGTATTTTGTTTTGCATAAAAAGAGTTGGATTTGTATTAAATCTGTTCCTTTCACATTTTTGATGTAAGAAAGAATTCTCCTAAGAATATTAATAGTTGACTAAGATAGCAAAATAATTTTCTAATTGAAAGAGTATACAAAACATTCTTTCTCTGTCTCTCTCTCTCACTCTCTTTTTTTTTTCCTTAGAAAGATCTTTGAAATGGGATATAGAAAATGAGAAATAACAATGTTGAGGTTTAAAGTAAAGAATATTAATTTGAAAGTTGAGACTCTAGCAGAGAAAACTGATGGTTTAAAATGGTATTGGGAGAATTTGAAAAAAAAATTCATTGCCATTGTTTTAGGATTGACGCGGTTGAACATTTAGAATTGGGAATAGTTTTTACAATAAAGGACCTAAGTTTTTGTATTTAAAACTGAGAACTACCTATTCCATTTTCTTTTTTTTTTAAAATATTTTATTTATTTGACAGAGAGAGACACAGCGAGAAAGGGAACACAAGCAGGGGGAGTGGGAAAGGAAGAAGCAGGCTCCCCCCTGAGCAGGGAGCCTGATGCGGGGCTCGATCCCAGGACCCTGAGATCATGACCTGAGCCGAAGGCAGATGCTTAATGACTGAGCCACCCAGGAGCCCCCCTATTCCATTTTCTTATAGCAGTGTCCAATTTAAGGAGTCAGATAAACGTGGGTTTTTACAACCCTCTTCTGGACCCCTGAAGCATTTCTGCTGGGTGCTGGAATAGGTCTTTGATTTCATGCATCAGAGATATTAGAAGCTTCACTTTCCTTCTTTAGAAGGAGTTAATAATGTAATATATTGTATTCTTACCTCTTTTTATTGTTTTGCTCTTGGTTTTTAACCATACCTACTTAAGAGTAAGTATTATTTTTTAAGTTGGAATGAATCAAGTCAAAGACTGGGAAGTGGATTACGTGATGATGCTTCTGCCCTTTTCTTGAGAACCAAAAGCAAAGAATTGAATATACTATGAAAATTTGTTTTACTTCTAAAAACATGGTTTTCAGAGAAACAAGCTTATGTATCAGTACACTTTTAAATGTACTTGAATCATGAAATCTAGACACTTTACATAAGCTATTTTATCTAATCTTCAAAATAACATTTGAACATAGGTATTATCATCCTCGTTTTATAATTGGGGAAGCAGAAGATCATATAGAGCAAGTCAGTGTCCTAAAGTCACATACCTAGTAAGTAATGGAGTGGATTTGAACTCAGTTCTGTATGTCTTCCAACTCTTCCCATTATGTCAGTGCTTCTTAATAAGGGAAGGGTGTTGCACATTACATTACTTAATCCCATTGTCCTTTAGACGGCTTGTCCCTTGCACCTGTCCAAGGGTGGTGCCTTTGGCATATGTATATTGAAAAAATTTCAAAGGAGTTTCCAGTTCCAACCTTCAGTTGGCAACTACTCTATGCAAAGTTTCAAAAACCAGCCAACCAACCAACCAGCCAACCAACGAACTCCCCCACCTGCTCTATCGTATGGGTGGTAGGTGAAGATCTAAACATTATTTTCTGCAAGTTGCTAGCCTGTTGATCCAGTCTCCTTCACTGAATAATATTTTTTAACTCCAGATTTAGAATGTCTTTATCAGTGATTAAGAAATACAATAGGTTATTTCTGGGAGCTATATATACATACACACAATTATTTTTCTCTTCTTGTGCTTATACATAGATTTTTCACTTTTATGGCTTTATATGTATGGGTATCTCTTAGTATCTCAAAGGATTAGTGCTACCCTCATCCTCATTCTCAGATCTCATCTCTTTAATGATTGTTTTTGTTTCATTATTCTCACCATTTTTGTTTTCTAAGAGGTCTGAAGAACCATTTATCATGTAACAAAAATATCCTCTTTTATTTTGACTGAAAATACATCAAAGCATGAATCTGGGGAAAATGAAAATATTTTACATCTTTTTTTTCAGAAAATTCCAGCAGATGTACTAATATTGGTAATATACTTCTCATTAGAATCATTACTATAGAAATAATAGTTTTCTTGTTACAGTGGATGAATTCCCTTTCATTCTATTTGTAACATAATTTCTGAAGTGAAAGATTTATTGACTATATGTATATTTTCATATATCTATATATCTATATCTATATCTTCTTTTGGCCATTGTTGAGCTTTCATTTGTAATGGTTGTCCAGTTGATTCCCTTCAGTTTTTCTGAGTGTACTGTATAATTTGTATGCAAGGTTTGCATTATTTGTCAAAGTTTACATATCCCAGTTTATTTACACACATGTACTAAAAGTGCAGAATTTCTAGTACATTGTTATGTAATAACACCAATAGCCATCTTTCCCTTCTGCCTTTCTTGGGAATGGATGGTTCTTCTGCTCACTGCGTAGGAAGGCCAATGTGCACACTTGAGCATGTAAATGACCGTGCTTCTGTAGTTGCAGATTAGATACATTACGCCTTTGCAATAAGTAATTAGTTTTAGCAAATGTCATTTTGATTTGAGATGAATTTGAGATGAATTCTTATTTAGGGATATTAGGAATAAACTGATTTGGGCAGATTATTCTTTTAATGTATTTCTCCTTTCTGATTTTGTATTTAGATGTTAGACTGTACTTTTTTACCTTGTATATTTTTTCTCAGATTTGGAGTTAGAGGTGTAATTTATCTTGAGAAAATTATTTCATTGAGGTCTACCTATTTATTAATGTAATAAAGAATGGCTGGCTCTATTTAGGTCTGCATCATACAGGAAAATTATAGTCCTTAACACCCTGCCAGATTATTAGTTATTTCCCTTTAACTGCCTAGAGCTGGTCAAATTGAGCATTCTCTTCAGGCAGAAACTTATTGGGTGTGCAGTAGTAAAGTTGAAAATATTTTCCAATCGCCCTCAGATTTGGAGACTTTTCATTGCTGTGCTCTGTAGGCTAACGGTTTCTTTAGGGCAGAAAACAACAGATGTGTTGAAAGGTATTCTTTTAGGACCTACATGCCTGGCTATTGCAACTTGTCCTCCACTCCTCCAGAGAACGTATTGAATCTTTTTTTTTTTTTTTTTAAAGAATTTATTTATTTATTTGACAGAGAGAGACACACAGCGAGAGAGGGAACACAAGCAGGGGGAGTGGGAGAGGGAGAAGCAGGCTTCCCGCGGAGCAGGGAGCCCGATGTGGGGCTCGATCCCAGGACCCTGAGATCATGACCTGAGCCGAAGGCAGACGCTTAACGACTGAGCCACCCAGGTGCCCCGAGAACGTATTGAATCTTAATTTTGATGTTCCTTGTACAGTTGGTCAGCAAATTACCTCTGCCTCTATGCCACCTCCTGGGCTTGGCAGTTTTTTTTTTTTTTTTTAAAGATTATTTATTTATTTATTTGAGAGAGAGAGAATGAGAGAGAGAGCATGAGAGGGAGGAGGGTCAGAGGGAGAAGCAGACTCCCCGCTGAGCAGGGAGCCCGATGCGGGACTCGATCCAGGGACTCCAAGATCATGACCTGAGCCGAAGGTAGTCACTTAACCAACTGAGCCACCCAGGTGCCCCTGGGCTTGGCAGTTTATAGCGGCAGTCCTCTGTGTCTTACTGTCAGAGATAGGGTTCATTCCCAGAGTGCTGGGTTTCTTGTCCTTCTCCAAGTTTGCTCAAAGAACTCACATTTGCCTTGCACACCCCCTTTCCTTCCTGCTTTTCCAACAGGGACCTTTGAAGTTTCTTTGTCTCCCCTCACATAGTATAGCTCTGCACCCAGGAAAGGATAATTTGTGTTGGAGTTAAAAATGTTTACTTAAAGTTTGATTTAAGCTAATATTTTGTGCTCAGATTTTCATCCATTTCATGATTTTAGTTAAAATCACATCCTGATTTAAAGCACAAGTAATATAAACGAGAAGGCATATCTTGACAGCGAGTGCTTTCTTAAATCATGTTCTCCCATTTTAATGTGTAATTATGCCTAGCATTCCATTTAACACATTATTTCCTCTTTTCTTTTGTTTCTAATCTATCTCTACTTTTTTCCTTAATAGTTTTGCTAGAGTTTTGTCTAGTTCAGCATTTTGCCAAGCTCTTCTCAGAATACTAAAAAATGGCAAGTGAGCTTGGGAAATTGTACTAAATACCCTTCTTGAGGATTCAAAGTACATATTAACATAAGAAAAGATCTGAGAAGTTTTAAAGTAAAAAAGAAAACTTGTGAAGTCTATTTAATGTTTTAAAGAACTTAAAAATAAAGAACTTATTTGTGTAGAAGAAGACTTTTTCTTGGCACAGCTAGTGATTTTTTTTCTTAACACCAGTTTGAAAAGTGCTAGTCTATTCCATCATTATTATCACTTCAAATAAGGAGCTTTGGAATTTGTTTTTTCAATTCATTGTTTTTCTTTCTTGTTATTCTTTACTTATTTTTAAATTGCTTTTTACTTCTTAAAGAAACTTCCGATCTTTTTACAACTTAAAAATAGTCTTGTCATTTATTTTAATATTTAAACATGAATACAAATTAAAGCTATGACAATGTCTCTGAGTATATGTTTGACCCATTCTATGTGTTTTGATATTTACCAATCTCATTATTGTTATTTTATAAAAACACTTTTTTATTTTTAATTTTTTCCTTTCATCTCATTTTTTAAGAAAAAATTTAATAATTTCTAACTGTATGCCTCTTTTCAAACTTTTATTAATTTCCAGTTTCATTGTGTGGTTATTGGAGAATATGATCTATAGTCTTATTTGTAAAATTTTGCTTTTCAAATGTTTTAAATATTTCTCTGTGACCAGTTATGTAATTAGCCATTATGTTTCATGTGTACGTTAGAAAGCGAATTCCCCATTTCTAGATTATCGAATTGGATATTTTTTGGTTAATGTTATCTGTCTTTTAAAAATCTCCACTATCCTTCTTTTTATCTACTTAACCTACTGTAAACTGGCGAAGGCGTGTTGATCTCTTATGTAACTGTGCTTTGACTATTTTCTGCTTGTATTTCCAAGGGTTTTTGTTGCATGTGCTTTTCTTGATGCATTATTCAGAATTAACATACTCAGTAGATATTGTAACTTTTCAAAAAACTACTTACTTCTTTTTTAAAAAAGTTAAAGTCAACTTGGCATAACTAGTTTACTTTTCCTTTTTTTTATTTTTGGGTTTGCTTGATATGGTGTCCATATTCTTGTTTTCTGTTTTTTTTAGTCTTTCCTTGTCATTTTATCTTAGGTATGTTTATCAGAAGCTGTAGGATCAGTTATTTTCTCATCATGTCTTAGACTTCTTTTCCTTTTGACAGTAAAATATAAAAGATTTATATTGATTGCCATAATTTTTATGCTTGATCCTATCATTATTTCTATGCTTTTATTTTTTATTACTATTTGCTTTCTATTTTGCATCCTCCAATGAATGCCATCTTCTTTACTTTTAGTTTCTGTAATGATTTAAAAAGTAGAAACCTCTTTTTATTTCCACCGTTGCTTACCATAAAGATAACATAGATTTGTATTTTCAATAATAATAGAGATTATGAATCTATGTTATTTATCTTTCAACATTTGTTGGTTCTTTGTATTTAACTGAGGAGTTTTTTTTTTTTTTAAAGATTTTATTTATTTATTTGTCAGAGAGAGAGAGCACAAGCAGGGGGAGTGGCAGGCAGAGGGAGAAGCAGACTCCCCGCTGAGCAAGGAGCCCGATGTGGAACTTGATCCCAGGACCCTGGGATCATGACCTGAGCTGAAGCAGACACTTAACCGACTGAGACACCCAGGTGTCCCTAACTAAGGGGTTTTTACTCTGATTTTTAAGCCTCTAGATTTTTATCTTGTTAAAAAAAACCAACAACTATAGGTCTTTCTTTAGTACTTTTTCTAGTTCTTAAATTAATTTCTTGAGTCTAAGGAATTTATGGGACTCTGCTCAAGCAATATTTTGGATCAATATTCTCTTAGGTACCTACAGATAGAAGACAGGGTGAAAGGTTTACCTACTTCCTATTTGGGAAAATAGAAAATTCCACCTGCCTAGTTATTAGTTGGATAAAGATGAGCAGGAAGTAAAAAATAATCTACCAGAGTTACTAATATATTGACAATACAGCCAAATCATACCAAGATTGTTTAAGGTCAGGTCTGTTTAAAAACAAAGTATTTCTCCAGAAAGTCATTTAATACCAGTAAAGTCCAAGTAGATGCTTTAGATTAGTGGTTATCAATGGGGAAGATTTTGCTCCTCAGGGAACATTTGGCAACGCATGGAGACATTTTTGGTTGTCACAGCTCATGGAGAGGTGTTACTGGCATCTATTGGATAGAGGCTATAGATGCTGCTAAACATCGTATAATGCATGGGACAACCTCTCATAACAAAGAGTGATCTGGTCCCAAAGGTCAATAATGCTATAGTTACACCTGTTTTGGTTTAGGTGACACCTTCGATTAAGTGATTATGTACAACAGTGAATATAGATTTTTATAATATTGTTATGTATTGTAAGACAGAATGTCTTTTCTAAGACAGAAGCAGACATCTAAATATCTATTAGTGCCTGAAAGAATTACTTGGAGACTTCAGTAATAAACTCTTCTGTATTATTCTCTGTATTTTGGATTTCAGGACTCTCACTAGCAATGATCTAGGGTCTTCAGCCAAATCAAAATAGCTGATAATTTTCCACGCTCAAAAAAAATTCTCTTGGGGAATGCCTTTCAACATTAGAATTTTTTTCTAAAGATTTTATTTATTTATTTGAGAGAGAAAGAGAGACAACGTGTGCACGAGAGAGCTTGAGTAGGGTGAGGGACAGAGAGAGAGGGAGAAGATAACTTCCCCCTGAGCAGGAAGCCCGGCACAGGGCTCGATCCCAGGACCCCAGGATCATGACCTAAGCCGAAGGCAGACGCTTAACCCACTGAGCCACCCAAGGTGCCTCTTCTGTTCTGTGTTTTTTAAAAAGTAAAATTGAAGGCCAGGTTATTGGAGCATTTGTTTTTACTGAATTACAGTTTAAGGTTAGCCTTTGTTATGTATAGTGATTTATTCTGTTTAAACAGCTGGGCAAGATGCTAACTGCAGTCCAGTTATCGTGATTAAGTCATCTCAGGTGCTCCATGTCATCTCCTCCCTGTTTCTTGCCTTGTTGCTTAAAGTGTGGTGCCCACCCGTGCACTTCCACCAATGGCATCACCAACACATAGGTCTTGCTCAAAATCCAGGCTCTTGGGCCCCAGACCCAACACATCAGATCAGAATCTGCATGTAAACGAGGTCCTCAGGTGATTAATATGCATAGGAAAGTTTGAGACACACTTCTTTTGTTGGCTTTGGTTTTATTTTCCATTTCAGTGGTCTAGTTTATGTAATGTTAAACTGTGTAAGCTGCCTCAAATTCATTTAGAAGTAGGAAGTAGTAAAACTTTTTTGTTTCTATCTGAGGTTGGCCATTTCTGGTTTATAAAAGAACACACAGACACATTTGGGAAGCTTCAAAAAAAGTATAAATAGTTTAGCTGTAGCAATCTTTTGGCATTGCTCCCTTTTTGTCTCTCTGTGTGTATGTGTATGCATATATTATAATTTTGTTCTGCCTTTTTAAAATATTGTATCATAAACATTTTCTCAACCATTTTCTGCAGTTATTTGGAGGGCATATTAATGGTTGCATAATACTTTATTGATATAGCATAATTTACTTAGTCACTTTGTGGAGGATAATTTCTAAATTAAAAAAGAAAAAATAATATGGGCATTGGGTAAAAATCTACAAAAATTTTTGATTATTTCTTTCTGAATATTAGATTCTTCTTGAAAAATTTCATATGAATTTGTATTGCATTCTACAAATACAAAAATAGTGTTCTTTATTACTTACTAGTGAAATGGGACTTTCCTTAAATTTTCCTTAAGATTATACATCTTATGCTATATATATATATTATATATATAGCATATATATATATGCTATATATATATTATATAATATATATATATTAAGTAGATTCCACTCCCAGCATGGAGCCCAACGTGGGGTTTGAACTCATGACCCTGAGATCAGACACTTAGCTGACTGAACCACCTAGGCATCCCTATGCTGTATTTTCTTAAACTCCTTGGCAAGACTTAAATGTTCCAGTGTGAAAATACCCCAACATGACCTGCTGCTCAAAGAAAAAAGACTTGTCTATAATGGGAGGTAGTTTTTCCCTTGACAACACAACATAAAGACTGCCTGGCTTCTCATATGCATGCATGACCCATTATATTAGTTTCCTGTGAGTTCTGTAACAGATCACCAAAAACCTGGTGGTTTAGAATGACAGAAATTTATTCTGTATGGTTTTGGAGGCCAGAATTTCAAAATTAGTCTTGCTGGGTTGAAATCAAGGTGTTGGCAGGGCCACTGCTCCCTCCAAAGGCTCTAGGGGGGAATCCCTTCCTTCCCTCCTCCAGCTTCCCATTCCTTGGCTTGTAGTAGAATTGCCTTCTCCTCTTCTGTGTGGGAAGTCTCCCTTTTATTAGGACACGTGTGATCCGTGTGATCGCATTTAGGACCCACCCAGATAATCCAGCATAATCTCCCTCTCAAGATTCTTAATGTAATCACATCATTACATGACCATTCCTTTTTTGCCATGTAAGACAACATTCACAGGCTCCAGGATTAGGACATGGATATCTGATACGGAGCCTTTTTCAGCCTACCACACTGTTAAAAACAAGACAACAGGCCCCGAATGGAGTTGCTTAGGCCTCACATCACCAAACCTAAGATTTAATTACAGTTTCACCTCTGCCAGAAATGGAATCTTAAACCAGTCCATCAGGAATCAACGGATCAGCACTATTTAGGTAATCTGTTTGATAGACCCCTGCCATCCCCTAAAGGAAAGTAACCTTGCAGTAACTAGTCCTCTTTTTTTTTTTTTTTTTTGCCTAGTATAATTTCTTTGCTCCTGCTCCCTTCTGCCTATAAAAATCTGTCATTTTGTACAGCTCCTTGGAGCTGCTCTCTATCCACTAGATTGGATACTGCCCGATTCAAATTGATTTTTACTCAAATGAACTCTTAAAATTTTTAATGTGCCTCAGTTTGTCTTTTAACAACACCAATCTTTACTCTTTCTCTTTACCAATCCTGTCACTCTTCTCTCCTCTATTAGTTATCTATTGTTACATAACAAACCACCCCCAAAACTCAGTGCCTTTTTTTTAAAAGCCACTTTTTTTAAAAAGCCACTTTTAAGTGGCTTAAAAACACTCATTTGCTTTTTTCATAAATCTGTGGGTCAGCAATGTGGGCTGGGCTCAGCTGGGGCAGTTCTTCTGCTAGTTTGCTCTAGTTTACTTAGAAACTGGCTGGTTCAAATGGCTTCAATTATACCTGTCTGTTCAGGTTCTGGATAACCAGCAGACCAGAGGGGACTATACATGGATGTGGGCTCTGGGAGTTGTGACTCTGAGGACCATTAATTTAACAACTTCTAATTCCCTGCAACTCCTACTTTTAATGCTTTTAAAAATCCAAATCTGAAAAAAAGATCCAAGTCTGTACAAAAGAATTCCCAGAATAAGTATAGTGGGAAGATTCTTTGTTCTTTTACACACATTTTATTTTTATTTTATTTTTTTAAAGTTTTTATTTACATTCTAGTTAACATACAGTGTAATATTAGTTTCAGGTGTACAATGTAGTGATTGAACACTTTCATACAACACCCAGTTCTCCTCACAAGTCCTCTCCTGAATACCCATCACCTATTTAACCCATCCCCCACCCCCCTCCCCTCTGGTAACCATCAGTTTGTTCTTTATAGTTAAGAGTCTTTTTACACACACTTTAAAGATGATTAAGCTTCTGTCATGTTAATTACACTTCCAATTTATAAGAAAAATCAAATATACATATATATAATATAAAAGCAATAATAAACAACCAAGATAAACCATAAGGAATTATTACAAGTCCTTGTTTATGCTCTGCTTGTGTTTTGGGGTTGTTTTTTCATGCTGTATATATGACTCATAGTTAGGTAAGAAAAATTTTATGCCTAACATCTAATCTCTAGGAAAGTCATAACCTTAGCTAGTATGAGGCTAGCCATGACTGTGTTGGGAGTAATTCAGCAGGTAATTTTTATACACCTGGAGAATCTGATTGTTTGAAACCTGAGTGGAAATATCAAAGAAAAATATAAATAATGTTATTATTGTTGTTACTGTGCTTTTTAAAATGGATTGAGTCTAGTCTTTTTATTTTCCTACTAGTTTTTAATAGCCACAGAAATCACATAACCTAGAGGTAGTTTTCATTTAAAAAAAATTACTGCTTGCAAGTAACCATATGTGGCCAAATTGATTGCATGTGTTGACTCAATTTTTGGAAGAAGTACTCTTAGCCATACTTACTACAAGACCTCCTTGTTCTCTGAGGAAAATGTCACTTTAGGAAGTTTGCATAAAAATTTTTAAAAGTAGTGCAAAACAACATGTGACCAAAATAACATTAAAAATATTTTTTTTGGCCTGATTACAAACCTAAGTACTAGTGTGGGATTTCAGAATGATGTTTATAGAGGTATTCTGCAGGATCCAATTTTAGTGACATTTTGAAGGTAACAGACTAAAAGTGTTGTCAATTCATATTCAAGCTTCGTCATTTCTAGCACAAATCCCCAAAGGAAGATAAGGACTTTCTGCACAGTATGATTGATGGTTGAAATTGGATGGTAGTAAAACAGGTAATTTTCACTCCATGTTGAAGTTTGAAAAAAAATAGAGATCTATATAAAAGTGATTTTTATTTATATCTAATATATGGCTCACAGAAGAAATATAAAAAAAAGTTATTAACAGAAAAAGGATATGTACTTTCCAGGCCTACTAAGAGAGAATGGAATTTAGAGTGAGAAAGTTATATCTGAGAAAAGGCAAAAAGAACAATCAGAAAATGATTTGAGTTAATTATTTGGACACCAAGGTTGAAGAATGCTGGCACAGTGCAGACGAAACCAGGGACTGAATGGAATTACGGCTAAGGCCGAAGTGAGCCACCATCTTGTTATTACAAGTGCAGCCCCTTGCCTGACTAGAAAAAACTCTGGCCTTCATGGTTCCTCATGATCAGCTCTATCTTCTGGCCTTTTCCAATGAACCTGCCTCACCTGAGTGGAGACTTTGTGATCGTTCCAAAGACAGCTCTTCAGCACCCAGCTCCAGCTCTCTGCTGAGACTGCTCAGTCTGGAATGGAGCCTGAGTCCTCTTCCTGGTGTTCCCAATGTGTGTCCTGTCTTTCCCAGCCTCCTGGCTTCCTTACCTTAGATGTCCTTATGTTGAGCTATGAGTCATATTTCCACTAAGCTTTAGGAGTTGTGGTGTTGAGTTGTCTCCATATTTCTCATTTCCTTCTCTGGTGGGACTTCCCCGCCCTAATGTGTACCTCTGCCTTCCACTGTTCACGCTTACATTATGCCATCTGGGTGAGCTTCAGCATTTGTTTTCATATCTGTTCCATACCAGCCTGGCTATAGTTTAGGTCTGTCAGTGCTACAAAATCACCCTTGCAAAAAAGGGGAAAGGATAGCAGAACTGACTATCTTTCTGTATCAGAGAGGGAAAGAGAAAGGGAGAGAGGGAAGAAAATATGTTGAGGATGCTAGGCTAGGTACTTTCCGTATATAACTCTATATTTAATTCCCATAGCTCTGTATGAAGAGATGTTAATATCCCCATTAAGTAAGAACACATAGTTATTAATAGGGGGAGTTTTTCTGACAAAGATAAAGCTTTTTTCAGCACAAGATGCTGCTTCCTCACAAGTTTGAAACATCTGAAATGGAAAGATTCTGCTTTTTCTGTATACCATCCAAGAGTAGTAACTGGAATTAAATACTGAAGAACTTGGAATTTGGAACAGAGATACATGAATGCTGATTAGATTTCTGTTTGAACATGAAAACACTAAAATATGGGAAAGGGTGATAAGGGTCCCAGAGAGTAATAAGAATGTTTACATATATGAGAAGGGAGTACATTGAAGGCTTTATAGAGTCAAGTAGACATTCTTCTCCATTGCAGTGGCTAATCGAGAACACAGGTAACAACGGTAAGAGAGACGGATATAATAGATAGAAAAACAAAACAAAAAGCATCACCTTTCTCTCCTGTTGACAAACCATCCCCCTAAAGAACAAATCGATGTAAGACAGACAGCATAAGCCTGACAATCAGGATGATGCCAGAGAAGAAGTTCTGGGAAGACAAAAGCACTTCCCAAACATTGTAGGTACTTAAAAAATGAGAAGCTGATTGGCGTAGGCAGATTTGTTTGTGCCTGTCTTTTGTCCTACGTACGAGCTATATTCTAGTCATTGTGCTGGGCACAGATGACCGATTCACCAAAGATTTCCATGTTCCAGATGCATTATTCTTATTTATAGCTATAGTTCAAGGCCAGTTTCCTGATCTGGCCCCCTTAAACCCTGTTTGTTCTTTGTTTCCTAATTGCCTAAGTAGCAGCTCCTACCAGAAACCTGGGGCGGGGGGTGGGTGGTGGGGGGGGGGTGGGTGGGCGGTGAGTTACTCTGGATGCCTCCTTTGCCTCTCCCGGGCCATCGCCAAGCCCTGCCAGCTCTACTTCTTAATCTTTCTCCAATCTGTCCATGCTTCCCATGACCCCCACCACTATCCTAGTCCAAGCCAATAGCATCTCCTGCTCGGGCCACCACAGTGTCTCCTGACTTCTTTCCTTATTACCTTCTCTGTCTTTCTAGTTCATTATCCCTGCACCAGAGGTCAGCAGACTTTTTCTGTAAAGGGCCAGATCATAAATATTTCTAGCTTTGTTGGCCATACAGTTTTCCGCCTCCACCATTTCAGTCTGCCACTGAAGGGGAAGTGGCCAGAGACAGTACACAAACAAACAGCAGTGGTATTCCTGTAAAACTTTATTTACCAAACAGATAGCTGCAGGGTTGGTGTGCTAGCCACAGTTCGCTGAGGGTCCCTGCTCTCCAGGGTGGCTAGTAATCCTTCTTAAATGCAAATTGAATTGCATCAGACCCTTGCTTGAAGCTCTTTAATTGCTTCACTGCTGGGGGCGGGGGGGGGGGGGGGGGGGGCGGATAAATTGGCAAGGAGTTGCTTCTTTATTCTGCTTATTTTGAGCCCCTTTCTTCTTGATCACTTTGAGCCAGTCCTATTGGCCCTATTTCATTCAGACCCATGAAAACTTCCAGTTCCTTCCTGACTTGGGGCCTTTACACAAGCTGTTTTCCTCTCCCTAGAAAACTTCCCTTTCCTGACTCCCACTCAACCTTCTGTTCTCAGCTTTATTGGTTTCAGAGAAACCCTCTCTATCCTCCCAGGCTAACTTAGATTCTTTCTGCTATATCCATACTTATTTCATAACTTCTAGTTCAATTTTAATGAAATGAATACTTGTGTGATTGTTTGCCTGACATTCAGCTCCTTGCTAGATGATGAAGTCGGAGGGTCAGTTTCGACTCTGAATTCTCAGCATCAGATCCTGTGTCTTGTATAGTAGGCTCCTAGCAAATATTTGCTAAATGAGTGCATGTCAAGCTATCATTTCTATCTGCAGTGTGAACACTGATATTAGAGAAGCTGTTGCCAGCTGGAGAATCAAAGTGAGACGGAGATGCTGTAGTATTGATTAGTAGCCATGGAAGACACACAGTCTTGCAAGAAAAACTTTTAGGCCTAACCATGTGAAACTGCCTACATTTGATGATTCCTGGCCTACAGAAAAGGCAATTTCATGTGGCTCAACCTAATACTAAATATTTTGTGTACGTACCGTCTTTCTTAGAGCTATTTACTTCCAGCACCTGAAAACTCAATGGAACCCACGAACCCCAACCTGGGGTCACGGTGTCCACCTGCCTTATGTTCCATGGAACACTGTATTTCGGAAGCTCTTGGTGAAGATGAGGTGCTGGAAGTAAGAATGGGGGGATCTGCCAATAGGGTGTCAGCAAGAAGACACACACACACACACACACTGAATCAAAGTCCTTGAAAAACAACACATTTTGATACATTCTTTTTCCCAATCTTTTCTATTTAATTAGAAGTCCTGACACCCTGGTAATTGGGTTCATGATAACAAAAGATCTTTGGAGCTAGTTGGCCAAAACTGTAGGAAAAAAGATGAGATAACTATAGTCTCCAATAATTCATACTGACTCAATGAAATGAAAAGGGATGACGATTTTGCATGCATGACTTTCTGGGAGAATTGAGATGCTAATGATTTTCAGGATACAGGAGAAATCATCCCTGGAAAATAACCCAGAGAAACAGAAGAAGAAAGGATGAAAGTTTGAGTCTGTGCTTACAAAGAGCAGATAATTAATTAACTGACTAGTTAATTAATTAAGTAGCAGAACATGTTATGTGTTGTTTAATCATAGGAAATAATTATAAATATGATGTAAAATATTAACAATCCCTGAAAGTTTTGGGAATACAAAGACTATAACCTTTCATGTGCCCTTTTAGGTTTATGATTCATAAAAGGTGTAGAAAGGGAGCAAAAAATAATAATAAATTTGAACATATTTTATACGTATGTGATATTATGTGTGCTGACATTTATTCATTTTGATATCATGTTCCTCACAAATTTTGAATAGCAGTGTGTGCCATTTTACTGCAAAACTTTTGTCTGTCCACCTTCATTCTCCTTGCTCTTTTGAATAAATTCCAAGTAAGTTTTTGTTCCTACAACTCCATTGAAGGTTACCGTCTCCATCACTGTCAAGATCATCAGTGCCCACGTAGCTAAGTATAAGAGTAACTGGATTAGCAGATGACTTCATTGGTCATTCCTTTCTTTTTAAAAAACAGACACTTTTTTACTTGGTTTCTAGGACTTGGTGGTTTCATAGTACTCCTCTCCCCCCTAATGGCTGATTCTTCTCTACCCATTTTATAGTTTTCTCTCCACTTCCCAAACTTAAATACTTAGAAAACTCTAGGACTTTGTCCTTGATCTTTTTGTCTGCACACATTTCCTAGGTCAGTAACTTTCAAACTTATTTTGATCCCTATACAGTAAAAAACACATTGTAGAACATTGCTGGGTACACACACACACACACACACACACACACACACTGAATCAAAGTCCTTGAAAAACAACACATTTTGATACATTCTTTTTCCCAATCTTTTCTATTTAATTAGAAGTCCTCTTCACACCCACTAACTTGATTTCACTACCCACTCAATGAGTTACAACTTACAGTTGAAAAGACATTTTTCTAAGTAGGTCTCATATAGTCTCATGGTTTTAGATGCCACTTTTATGCAGATGATATTATAATACATAAGCATTTTTCACTGTGCATGGGAGTGTAGGATCATAAAAATGACTGTGCCAACTGAAAGCATGCAAAGCAATCTTCATAATAAAAGGGACAAGTCACAGTCTTTGAAACTTTTTGTTAAAACATGAAAAACTCTTACTTCTGACTATAAATATATAGGGAAATGCAAAATAGTAAGCTTAATATTATTTAGTACACTGTAACTGAAAATTATAGAAATATTGAGAATTAATGTTCTATTTCTTCGTAAAAAATGGATCAAGAGTAGTTTGAACAGTGCTTGCTTGCTTCTTCTCCTTGTATAACTTACCTTACAGAATGAACATCTTTTCAATGCCTCAGTAAATCGTAGTACTGCTTTCTGAGTTTGGATGAGCTTCCAACATTTTATTCTTTGCACTTTCAATGTTGTAAAATGTCTCCGAAAGTTCCTTTAAAGTTGTTTTTTGCCAACATCACTTCCTCTGAGACATCTTTATCCTTTTCCTCACAACCACTTTCCTCACTTATGTTGATAAGTTTCCCTTCACTAAGTTCCTCTGGCTGCATATCTAGAGTGTCTCAGATGGTAACATTGTCAATATTCCCACTATTAGCTATTTCTTCCAGAACTCCATTGGAGTTCAGGGGTGCCTGGGTGGCTCAGTCAGTTGAGTGTCTGACTCTTGATTTCAGTTCAGGTCATGATCTCAGGGTTATGAGATTGAGCCCCGTGTTGGGCTCCACGCTCAGCTCAGTCTGCTTCTCTCTCTCCCTCTGCATGCCCCCCCACTCGTGCATGTGCACACGCTCTCTCTCTCTCAAATAAATAAATAAATCTTAGGAAAAAAACTCCATTGGAGTTCAATTTGAATTTTACTTCCTACATTATTACTTTTCGTGTCTTTGGTGCAATTTCATCTTTGTTGGCCAATTCCCTCTTTTAATTATCCAGTTTGTGAAAAGTCATATGTTCTATCACTGAGAGATAAAAAGGCAACACAACTATATGCTTTGCTGTTTGGGCATAAACAGAATGACAGATGCGCAGTGACCAATCACTAACAAAGTTTAAAAGAAATGACATGATTGGTTAGTCATCATGATGCACATCTGTTATTTTAAGGAGTGATTTGTAGACAGAAGGGTTAGCAGTGACATTTGTATTTTCTGCAAACACTCACACCTAATATGCCCTGGTAACTGAAATGTGAACCATGTTGCTGGGGGACTGGTGTTATTTAGCTAAACGGTGTGGCCTATATTCATGCATATTGGATCCATGCAAAGTGAAGACTGCATGTCTAACCCCAGCTGGGACTTCTCTCTGAACTCCAGCATAATATATCTTAACTTTAGTTTCTTATAGGTAGTTTAAACTCAATTTGTCCAAAACAGAATGTCCGAGGAACAGAAATCGACTAGTCAGTCCTAAAGAGAGGTAGCTAATATTCAATTTGGGTCACTTTCATTCCTCTAATGGTCTCGTTTGCCTTTTTTTCTAAAGGACCAGATAATAATTATTCTTAGTCCTGTGGTAGTGCAAAAGCTGCTGTAGACAATATATAAGTGAATAGGTGTGGCTTTTTCCCATAAAACTTTATTTACCAAAAACACACCATGGACTGTTGTTTGCTAAGCCCTGATCTAGATTGTTCCAAAGACTTTTTGGCAGAATAATATATAAAACACACTCCATAAATTGAAGAGCACTATGTGAATATAATAAGTTTATTTTTTCATCTCCCCCTCCAATTTCCCGAGACTATGGACTCTGAGAAACAAACTGAGGGTTCTAGAGGGGAGGGGGGGGATGGGTTAGCCTGGTGATGGGTATTAAAGAGGGCACGTATTGAATGGAGCACTGGGTGTTATACGCAAACAATGAATCATGGAACACTACATCAAAAACTAATGATGTAATGTATGGTGATTAACATAACATAATAAAATAAAATAAAATAAATGGGTATAGAGTAGCAAAAAAAGTAAGTTTTTTTTTTTTCTACTTGTTTCCTTTAACGTGTGCTGTAGGCTTGGTGTATAAAAATTGATATCTTTTATTTTTCTGCAGTTGACCAATATTCTGACTAACAACTGCCAACTTGCATTCTGAGTAAAGCCAATTCAACAACTTTGTTCAGTGTGAACCACATTTGGGAAGGGTGTGCCCTCTACCACTATCTGTGGTCAGGCCTATGTGCCAAGTTGGATGGCATGGTCACCACATAAAGCTGATTCTGGGTCTGAACTTTCACATGTCCCAAGGTCTCATCCTCCACTAGGGACCTCTCTCATGCCTGCTCCCTCAATAACAGACTTTCTCCCGTCATGTCTGTTCTCCAGTTGGGGATGGCTGCCCTGGCTGCCGATGAGAACCTTAGGACAGTTCACTTTCTTAAGCTGAGGGTGAGAGGCCCCCCCCTCAACTTCCAGTCCAGACCCCTACCCATCTGTGGATGGAGGTCAGAGATGGACCTTAAACCAATGGCCTCTACAGACCCTGCCACCAAAGATGCCTCTAATTCTTGGCATCATGAAAGACTTCACCTTGTATTTGGGAGTTTTGTATCATTATGTAACATTACCTTTAAAGCTCTACCATCAAACAGTTTTTCCTCAAGTTAGTGTGTGATGCCTTTGCTCTGCTTAAAATGCCCGTAGACATTTAGTCTGTTTCCTATCAAAACACATTTAAAGAATAACATTACGTTATTATTGGGCCAGAGTTTTCCAAGGACCAGCCAATTTCTTATTTAGTCTATTTTAGACAGTCCAATGTGAAACGGATTTTTTAAAAAAAGATTTTATTTATTTATTTGACAGAGAGAGACACAGTGAGAGAGGGAACACAAACAGGGGGAGTGGGAGAGGGAGAAGCAGACTTCCCACTGAGCAGGGAGCCCAATGTGGGGCTCGATCCCAGGACCCTGGGATCATGACCTGAGCCAAAATCATATGCTTAATGACTGAGCCACCCAGGTGCCCCTGAAATGGATTTTAATAATTTATTTAATGGTCTTTTTTTTTTTTTTTTTTTTTTGCACCTCAACTGAAGTGTTTTATGGAGAAATTCAAGGATTTAAAAAAAAAACCTTAATTTTGACATATAGAAGAATTTTAACCTTCACTAGTTACTATTCTTTATTATTTTTGTATTCAAAATTGGTCTGGTTTTGGAACTTTGATATCTCAAGTGGTAATTTAAGTTGGACACTGTATAGAAATTCTCGGGCGCCTGGGTGGCTCAGTTGGTTAAGCGACTGCCTTCGGCTCAGGTCATGATCCTGGAGTCCCAGGATCGAGTCCCGCATCGGGCTCCCTGCTCGGCAGGGAGTCTGCTTCTCCCTCTCCCACTCCCCCCTCTTGTGCTCTCTCTCTCTCTCACTCTCTCTCTCAAATAAAAAAAAAAAAAAATCTTTAAAAAAAAAAGAAATTCTCATAGCAAGTGACAGACAGCTCAACTCTAGGGAAAAAGAGAATATATTGGTTTACAGAAATAACAAACTGTAGAATAGATCTGGCTTCAGGCATGGTTGGATCAGAGAGAAAGTGAGATTTGAAGCACTTGGTTAAGGGGAATGCTCTTCTCTGTGTTGTCTCCTTTCTCAGATAGGCACTTCTCTTAGAAAGATAAGTTCCCACAAAAATTCGTAATTGGGTCTTACTGGTCTGGCTTGTGTCACATATTCATACCTGAAACAGTTGTTGTAGTCAGAGACATGGAGTATGCTGATTGGCTGGGTCTGGCTCATGTGAATTCAAAGTGGAGGAAATCATGGTGTTATACTTAACAAAAGGGATATTAATTCTGGACCAGCAAAAGCATCAGATGTCCATTTTAGACACCATTTCAGTAACATTTATTAGGGATCTTTATTGAGGGGCTGGATCCTGAGTGAATTGGCTCTATTTTGCCAGTCTCCCTGCACTTGAGCTTATTATTTTCTAAGGGACAGGAGATGGGGGGAGGATTAAAGTGAAACCCTGTTTGTCAATGCTTGTTAAATAATAATTCAGGCAGTCTGCTAGATCCTGAAGATATAAATAGAGAGCACTGTTGTGGCTCTTGAAGTCATTGTGTTTAATAGAAGACATGAATTCAAGACATTGTAAGACTTACTATAATGTCATCATGCATTGGGTATCATGGGAGGAAAGGCAAATAGCCAGTCTGGAAGCAGGGAGTGGGGTATGGAAAGAATTTAAGCAAGGTTTTCTGGAGGAGCTAACGTCTGAGCTGAATCTTGAAGTCTGAGTAAGAGCTTTTGGATGAGAGAGTGGGGAATGAGATATCTGGCCAGATGGAACATAATGTGCACACATATGGAGATGTGATAGAGCAAAGTGTATATAATGAGCCACGAATGATTTAATGTTGCTTGAGGGTGAAGGTTGAGTCAGAGAGAGGCTGGAAGGGGTGGATGAGGGCCAGACGTTGGGCATCAACATAAGCTACCTAGAGTTTAGATTAAGTTCAAATACAAAATAATTTGAACTCTATCCTGTGAGGATTAAGGAGATTTTAAAGGAGCTTAGTTAGGGGAAGGACAGAGCGATGTACATTTCAGATCACTTGTGTGGAGGATGAATGAGGGGAGGGTCAGTTCTGGTAGGAAGTCACCTTACCAGACTATTTTAATAGACTTAGTGAGGGATGATGAGGATAGTGAATGGAAGAGTATTCAGAAGGGAATAGATATAAGAAATATTGGCAAAGTTCGGTAATTGGATCTATGTGGCAGGGTGGGGGGTTGTTTTGTGGTACATGTCTCCTCCAGACACTAGTCCTCAGGTTAGGGAGGCCATTTTGGTGTAGACAAAGCAACAGGTATATATGGAAGTACAAAAAAAAAAAAAAGCCTCTGAGGAAGGAGAAGGGGAAATAATTGGGCATCTATTCTTTATTTGAGGCACAGTTATACTGCATCACGTTCCCTCCTCTACTGATCATTTTATCAGCATGTATCTATTGAGCATTTTCTTTGATGATGGTCACTGTGCTGGGTCCTAATAGTGAACACAACTGTCCTAACCCCTGCTCCCATGCACCCTATAGTCTACTGTGGAAGACAAATGGATAATTTGAACAGGCAATTTCAAACATTAGTGTTACAAAGTCACTAAAATAAATATGGTTTTAAAAAGATAAAATAGGGATGCCTGGGTGGCTCAGTCGTTAAGCGTCTGCCTTTGGGTCAGGTCATGATCCCAGAGTCCTGGGATCGAGCCCCGCATCGGGCTCCCTGCTCTGCAGGGAAGCCTGCTTCTCCTTCTCCCACTCCCCCTGCTTGTGTTCCCTCTCTCACTGTGTCTCTCTGTCAAATAAATAAATAAAATCTTAAAAAAAAAAAAAAAAGAACTGTAAAGTTTCATGCCAGTGGCTGCAATGGGGGCAATTTATGGAATGGATTTTGGGTTTCTTGAAACTCATGGAAGACACAGTTCCTGATAGTTTCAAGGAGTGCTTGCTCAAAGGATGAGCACCACCAGCCAAAAGCAGAGGTGGGGATCCTTAGACTGACCTACCGTGTGAAGACTGGTCCCTTTAACGCTGGGCAGATTTTGGGACCAGTCCTGATTAATATGCGTCCTGGTATTTTAAAAGAGTGTGTGTAATTTTCGGGATGCCTGGGTGGCTCAGTCATTAAGCATCTGCTTTTGGCTCTGGTCGTGATCCCGGGGTCCTGGGATCGAGCCCCACATCGGGCTCCCTGCTCCACGGGAAGCCTGCTTCTCCCTCTCCCACTCCCCCTGCTTGTGTTCCCTCTCTCGTTGTGTCTCTCTCTGTCAAGTAAATAAATAAAATCTTTAAAAAAAGATAAAAGAGTGTGTGTAATTTTTAAAGATGTCTGACTGGGAGTCAGGAAGAGGCTTAAGCCTTTGGAGAATCTGGCTCTTATAATTCTGATTTAGAAAAAAGGGAATAATGAGGAACATTTCATTTCCTGGTTCATAAAAGGTGTTTTTGGATAAAGAGTCTAGCTTTATGTTTGAAAAAACTAACCAATCATCCAACAAACCCAATATGAACAACAACAACAAAATCAGCCCCGCCAAAACCAAAAACAAAAGCCCAAACCCCAAATAACACCATAAATACCTGTTGTCTGGTAATTGCCAGAAGGTAGACTTGGGTTGAGGCAACTTTAAAATTTGGTAAGGCAACAGAACTTGTGAGAAGGGAAATGGATAAGGTAGAAGATGAGGAAGCAAACATGGAATTAACTGGGGGAAGGATAGTAGACCATGTCTTTGTTGTTCATCATTCTGATTTATAAGGCAAGAGGAATTCATTTCCTAGTTAAATTGTTAGAAATAAATTATTCATGGAGGAGCCATCTGTGTTCTCTGTTGCCAGCTTATTCACACAGAAGGAACAATATGTTGTGGCAGAAGTCTGCTGAAGCAATTTTTTTTTTAATGTGACTCATGACACTTTCAAGATTTACTTCAGTTTCGAACTTTTATATCTCCATGTGACAGGAGGTTTATGCTATATTTCTCACTCTTATAAAAAATTCAGAGAGACTACCAACAAAGGGTACCATTATTAATGAGAATATATTTTTATAGTTCCTGCTAGAACTTTCTATATACCAAGAGATTGGGGCAGCCATCTGATTAGTAAAGGGGAGCAGCTTTCTTAAGTTGTACATGTCAGTGTTCTAGACAAAAGAGTGTTGGGGGGCACCTGGGTGGCTTAGTCTGTTAAGCTTCCGACTCTTGGTTTTGGCTCAGGTCATGATCTCAGAGTCCTGGGATCCAACCCCAGTTGGGCTCCCTACTCAGTGTGGAGTCTACTTGAGATTCTCTCTCTCCATCTCCCTCTGCCCCTCCCGCTTTGTGCTGTCTCTGTCTCTCTCTAAAATAAATAAATAAAATCTTAAAAAAAAAAAAAGCATTGAAGTGGTGGGAACTGGTAGAATAATGAGAGTGAAACCATTCCCCAGATTAGCTTATAGGTTGATGAATGAGCAAAATGCAGTTCGTTTCTCTGCTTTCTAGAATTTTTTAGATTTAAATACCTTTGCTCAAAGCTTATCTTTTACATAATACAATTATGCTGTTATATAGCTTCACATAACACTTCCACATCAGCCTTTCTTATTTTCTTTAGTTTTTCCTGCTAAAAACACTGTGTGTGTGTGTGTGTGTTTGTTTTTTCTATTTTCACTCTCCGTGTATCCTCTCCAAATTTTCAACATGCCTCTCATGCTCTGACGTCTTTAGCCAGAAAGGCTCAGTGTTTTTGACAGTGCTGAATCCCTGGGAGGCAGGAAGAATGGTGGTTTTAAAGTTAATCTTTGTCATTATAGAAAGTAACCTTGTCTCTTATCCAGAAGTCAGATCAGTTTGAGCCGCGCCCCTCTCATAATGCAGATGTTGGCAAATGGAAGGTTACCAAGATATTCACTTACAGCAGAAATGAACCAAGCATTTGTTTCAGAATGCCCCCAGCTACTGCCATGCCCCTCCCAAGATACAGTTTCTGGAGCGATGGTATGACTGTCAGGGTTTTGGGAAACGTCACTGATTTCATGATTCATATGGGCATGAGGGAATGAACAACAGTAAGTGTCCATAATAATTTATATACTTTAAGCCTTATGCACTTATAAGATATCCTCTTCCTACTCTCCCAGTTGCATTCCCTTATGGTGTCATGATAACCCACAGCCCTTAGTAAACATGAGCATCAGAGCTGGGAGAATTCCAAGGAGTGCACAAGAGACTACCACCTCTGCCCCTATTTCTCAAATGGGGAAGTATTTGCTTGGAAGGGTTTTCCTCAGTGTCATGTGAAACCTTAAGAAGCACTGGCTAATTAGCGCTTGAAAATTCCCTCTGAGATTGGGACCTCTTGGTTCCCAGAAAGGCTATGGTGCTTCTTATCTCATGGACAGCATCAGCAAATGTCAGTATGACATAAATCTTAAAAATGCAGCCCCAACAGTTTAATCTCAACCATAAAAAAAGAATATAAAATACTGTTCCATTAAAGGGACTGCAGATATCGCTGGATGGAAAATTCATCAGTACAAAGACACATCCCAAGGGAAACAAACTAGGGGAGATGCACGTGCTGAAACATCTTTTGGCTGCAAACCTGGGGTGATTGAGCCATGCCCCTCTCGTAATGCAGATGTCGGCAAATCTGTTACCAGGATTCCAAAGGTGACCACGTGACCTGGCTTGTTCACGGTGGCCCAGTTTATGACTGTTTTCTGGAGTAATTAATTGCTGGGATCCCTTGCACTCTCAAGAGTCCTGATTTGGTTGGTGATCTGATGAATGGTGAAATTGTTTTTAATGGCTCGAATAGTGTAAAGAAACTTACGAGTATTGTGTATCTGGAGAATTGAAGCAACTTGGAGAAGAGGGGGCTCATATATATCCTGAGCCCCTGGAGAGACCTGATTGGCAGCACTTGGGGGACTTTTCCTGTGACATAGGACGTCACAACGACTCAGCCCCGTTTTGCTAAAGAATGATGCCATCATTTGAACGTGCTGTCCACGCCTGCCTCTGGAGCAGACCAGTGTGGTACTTGAGTTTTCAGGGCACTCTCAAGCCAGCTGCCTAGACTCATTAGCTTGTTTTCCAGGTAGCAGTCTAGAACCAATAATTAAAACTTTCAGGGTGGGCATTTTCCATGAGATCCTGGTTTCAGTCACTCCCAATCACTTAACCCGTCATATTGGTGCTTCCTTTACAGATCTTTTTAATTTTCCTTTGGGTCTAAGTCCACTCAGAATTTTGGGTTTGCCTTTCATCCTTGGCTGCAGGCCATGGGTTATGGTTGAGGACCCATCGGCATTTTGACGAAACCAAAAATGACCACCGTTGCTTCAATTCTCTTGCTGCTGCCTCAGGTTGTGTATGCAGATGCATTCGAAGTGACTTTTGTACATGGTTCTGATCAAGATCTTTCATCCCTCCCGCTAAAAGAGGGGAGTAAGGAATGCATTCCATATTTTGTATAAAATATAGCTTTTTTTTGTTTTGTAAATTCTCATTATTTAAATCACGTTTCTGGTTTGGCAGAACCTGCTAAAACTTTCCCACCTAAGGAAAGTGTTTTTTTTTTCTATAACAAAATAATGAGTTTTTATTTCAACATAGAACTATTTTATTCCAAAATAGTTTCATTCCAAAATGGAATTGTGCTGGTGGTCCACAGTACTGCTTCCGCATTTCCTTCTGACGTTCTTCAAACTTGTCTTTTTGCCATGTAAATATACTTAACATACCGGGAATTCACACAAAAGAGTCAAATTAGGTTTCTGGATGGTAACAGAGAAAAAAAAATAAGGAGTTAGTCCTGTGCTGTTCAACATACAGCTATTAGATTTAATTACAATTAAGTATAGTTAGAAATCCTGTTCTCAGCCGCACTCGCCACACCGCACGTCAAGCGCTCTCCAGCAATTATGAGGAGGAGTAAGTCAGAGTCATTGAAAAAGTCTTCTGTGTAGAAGTCAGGACAAAAATTAGAGCAAAGAGCATTTTCTGAGTGGTTTTTCCTTTTCCTTCTCTGCCTTCTCTTTCCTCTTCCTTCATTGTCACTGTCATCACGATCAAGTAGCTAACCTTTTGGACATTTATGACACACAAGCCACTCATCTAAATACTTTTAATTGATTTAAAAAACGTAATCCTCCTAAGAATCCCATGGAGTAGGTATTCTTGTCGTGCCCACATCCAAGTTGAGGAAATGGAGGTACAGAGAGTTAAGAACTTGCCCGAGCCTGATGGCTCGTAAATGATGGAACGCAGACAGATACCCAGCCTGACTCCAGAGCTTGCACGTTGAACCACCAGGGAGAGCGACTGCATCTTCTTAAGTTGGCCGCCCATTGGGGTTTGAGCCTAGTTAGAAAAAGACATAGCCGCTGATTGAGGTGGAGTATGGGAGGTATGGGATGATAGCCAAGCGGGGAAGATGGGGAACAGCCGTTGTGGCCACTGCTATTCTTTGTTATACTTGTCAACTCTACTTCCCACAGAGGTCCTGCTACCCCAGCCATATCCACTCTTCCTACCCTCATTGCGTTCCTCCTCGCCCCCCAGTCTTATTTGGAGAATAGAGGGATTCATCTTGGGCTGCACTAGTGTTCAGCTGCACCATCCACATGAATTACAGGATGGTGGTAACGACTGAAGAACGAGGTCTTTGTTGTGGACAATTGGATGACATTCTTTAGTTACTTTGCTTTTTTTTTTTTTAAGATTTTATTTATTTATTTATTTGAGAGAGAGAGTGAGAGAGAGAAAGAGCACAAGAGGGGGGAGCGGGAGAGGGAGAAGCAGACTCCCTGCTGAGCAGGGAGCCCGTTGCGGGACTCGATCCAGGGACTCCAGGATCATGACCTGAGCCGAAGGCAGTCGCTTAACCAACTGAGCCACCCAGGCGCCCTAGTTACTTTGCTTTTTGTCTTTATTATCGTGTAAGAACACAACATGAGACCTATCCTCTTAGCAGATTTTTAAGTGTACAGGATTGTTCACTCCAGCTACTGTGTTGGACAATAGAGCTCTAGAATATACTCATTTTGCATAATTGAAATTTTATATACATTGATGGGCAGCTCCCCATTTCCCCCACCCCTGCCCTGGCAACCACAGTTCTCCTCTTTGCTTCTATTCAGTTAGACCATTTTGGATACCGTGTATATACCGGTGGGATCATGCAATATTTGTCTGTCTGAGACTGGCTTATTTCACTTAGCATAATGTCCTTGAGATTTATCCATGCCGTCACATATTGCAGGATTTCCTGCCTTCTGAAGGCCGAATAGTGTTCCATTGTATGTGTATACCACATTCTCTTTATCCATTCATCTGTCAGTGTTCACTTACCTTGTTTCCACATCTTAGTTATTGTGAATAGTGCTACAGTGAACATGGGAGTACAACTATCTCTTTCTTATAGGCCATACCATAGCTGCATCTTCCGATGTGTGGGACAGGAAATACCTTACTTCTGTCTGGGAAAGGGAGCCATAAGAAGGAGACACTGCTGGCTCTGGCCCTGGTAGGAACTAACAAAGAATAAACAAAGACCCAACCTCATTTATTACTGGGTGCCCTATCACCATTCCTAACTGACCCCTTTACTCTACCACACCTAACAATGGGCTGCCACACTAAGACATTTTTGATCTTTCATCTACTGTTCAGTGGATTAGTGCATATTGGTAAACTAAAATTTGGATATTCAGGGCAAAGCAGAATGGAATATCAAAACTTGATTAAGTGAGGCGGGTAGCAGGAGAGTTAAATAACTTGGCTGTGGTGGTAGGTCAAGGGTGTTGAATCCCAGTACTGCTATTAGTAAATTGTGTGATATTGAGGACATTATTTAGATTCCCAACGCCCTTGGTTTCTTCATCTGTAAAATGTAGATGAAAATAGTTCTTATCTCATAGGTGTGTGTTGTGTGTGATGAATTAATAAACAGAAAGCCCTTGGAACAGCCCCTTCTACAGGGTAAACCGTTAATACATGCAGACCATTGTTAACATCACCAACCTTCAGATTCTAGGTCTAATAAGATGGTGTAGTTGTGACATGATTAGTCTGTGCTTACCAATGTCAAAATGGTAATGCCTACGTGTGTACCATGAGGTTAAAGAAGGATAAGATGAGAAAGAGGTTAGTGAACATTTGAACACTGCCATGTATGTTAATGTGTTCATGTGTGACACCAGAAATGATGAGTTGCCATTTTGTTTTCAAGAATACCAGTTTAGGGGTGCCTGGGTGCTCAGTGGTTAAGCGTCTGCCTTCAGCTCAGATGATCCCAGGGTCCTGGGATCGAGCCCCGCATCGGGCTCTCTGCTCAGCGGGAAGCCTGCTTCTCCCTCCCCCACTCCCCCTGCTTGTGTTCCCTCTCTCGCTGTCTCTCTCTGTCAAATAAATAAATAAATAAAATCTTAAAAAAAAAGAAGGAATATCAGTTTGGGGCGCCTGGGTAGTGCAGTGGGTTAAGCATCAGACTCTTGATTTCAGCTCAGGTCATGATCTCAGGGTCATGGGATTGAGCCCCGCATTGGGCTCCACGCTCAGCACAGAGTCTGCTTGAGATTCTTCCTCTCCCTCTGCCCCTTCTGCCTGTTCTCTCTCTCTCTCTCTCTCAAATAAATAAATAAATCTTAAAAAAAAAAAAGAGAGAATACCAGTTTATTTAAGGAGGGATCTAATTCTTTTTGTGACTTCTGTTTGTTAATTTTCATGACTGTCCTTGTTGCTCTATTGGGTATGTTGTTTCATATTTTATGTGTTGTGGGGATGAGCCCATCCATAGGTCAGAGAAGTGAGTGTGAAGACAAGAAAGTGATTGGTGAGTGATAAAAAGAGAGTAGCAGATATATGAAGAAAATAACTTATTTCCTACCTCAAAGTTGAGATATGTGATGAAATTGTGTAAATAGAGCTGTAAAAGTTTTTGTTTGTTTTGGTGTCATGCAATTTCATGAGAGATTTTTTTGGCTTGCTATTTTGTATTTTAATTATCTTACCAGAAAAGAAATTCTTCTCTTGCTGGGCTTGGGATACAGTTATTTATCTTTTTCTGAGCTGTTAAGCAGTTAGAAATCATTTTTAAATGGCAACTTTTGATATACATGATGATTTTTACCCTTAGTTTTGAAAACAGGTAGCCCTTTATTTTGTTCATGAGAAATGTTTAATAAGAATGTTTTGGACAAGATATCTCAAACCATCCAAATACAGAATCTTAAATAACTTTAAATAATCATGAACTTATTAGCAAGAAAAATGACAAGGTTCAATATAATATTTTATGTTGATGTTTTGGAATTGTAGATATTATTTACTTGGGACACATGAAATTGAAGATAATTAGTTAATATTTAGTAACTGGCTTTAGTTTTTCATTGAAGCCAGGTAGTTTTATTTTAGTAAAACATTTCAATATTATTTTTACTTTAGAATGCTTGTAGAATATTTAAGCTAACCTTAAAGAATCCTTAGGGGAGGGGCGCCGGGGTGGCTCAGTCCGTTAAGTGTCCAAATTTTGATTTTGGCTCAGGTCATGATCTCAGGGTTGTGAGACAGAGCCCCATGTTGGGCTCCGTGCTGGATGTTGAGCTTGCTTAAGACTCTCTCTCCCCCTCCCTCTGCCCCCACCCCCTAAAAAAAATCCCTAAGGGAAGGATCAGGTGAAATACTAATACAAATTAATAAAATGTATTATAAGATCAGGAATCTCTAGTTTTTGTTGGGGGCTGTGCATATGTCTTTAGTTGCCCTACTTGTCCTTGTATGAGATTTTGTCCTTCATTGTACTACCTTCTCCTCTTCGTTGCAAAAAAAAAAAAAAAAAAAGAAGAAGAAAAATTCCTGAAGTTCTTATCTTAGTCCCCAAAGAAATAAATAAAAGACTAGCTGAAGATGGTTGAGATGGAGTGGGAGATAAAATTAGAATAGTTGCAATAAGTAAAAATCTTGAAAGTACTTTAGTGAGAGAATTATAAACAAAATATGATAATACATAGCCTATAAGAATCCATGATTATTCATAATTTATTCATAACTACATTAAAAATGTGGAACTGTGCATAATTCTTTAGTGTATTTTTAAAATTTAAATACTGAATTTAAAATTGAGAAGAGCAATATACTTTCCTGTAACCTGAATAGTTCTGGAGCATTAAAGGGATGTATCAATAAGCACCATAATATTCTACCATCCTCGTGCATCTAACATTGGGTTCAGCTTACATTAGCAGATACTTCTTTGTCCATGCAGTTTAGCATTTATAGTGCATCTTAGGCCTGAGACCATGTAGTGGTTTCCAGAATTATGCTGGGTGCCTTTGGCAGGGTTGTTTGGAGTAAGCTGACATTAAGAAAAAGCACTTAAGTTTCTAAAGAGTCTTTGTTTATTATTTGAAAGTCAGTGTCTTGCTCTTTCTCTTTCTCTCCGTCCCCCACTCTTGATTTTGGAGGTTCCAAATAATCTTTCTATGCTCACAGTGGTCCACAGACCAGCACCAGGTATCCTCTGGGGCTCATTAGAGTTTCAGGCTCTCAGGCCCCACTCCAGATCCGATGAATTGGAATTTGCATTTTAACAGGATCTTCAGGTGATTTGGACGCACATCCAAGTCTGAGGAGCCTGCCATATGGGATGGGTCAACACTAGGCTGATATTTTTATCTATACTCCTGGAAGGATTGGTTAATTTTCCAAACACTTTGAAAGATTCAGGATCACCTAATATTATTGTTGGAAGCTTCTAGCTTCTATATGTTTCCAATATGGAGGATTGTTCATATTATGTTAACAGCATGAGTCATGGGCAACCATTTATTGGTTATATACTAGTTGTTGGGCTTGGCAGAGAATGTCTCATCTGTATATTTCTCATTTAATCTTCTCAACAACACAACAGAAGAGGTTTTAGTGAGACAGTTTATATGGAAAAGAATCCTGATGCTTGGGGAAGAGGTTATTTGCAAAAGGTTAGATATACGATGTTAGAGTTGAAATTCAAACCCAAGACTGTCTTATCTAAGCTTATGCTCCCCACTCCCCTGACTTTCTTTCTCTATTGCTGCCATGCTATTGTGTTCCATTTGCAATAAGGAAGGGCATGGAATAGTCCATTCATCTGGATCAGGAAACAAGAGGATGTAAGAAATGTATGTTGATATTTATGGTGGTTGTGATTTCTCTATTTCCAGATTCTGACTTCTAAATGTCTAGTATAAGGTTCCTTAAGTCTGTAAGATCTTTGCATAATTTTGTGGATTTTCTTTTGCAAATGTGAGGAAGAGAACTCATATTTTCCTTTAAATCAAATTCTCAAAAAAGCCAATGTCTCATAAATTAAGAACTATCACCCTTCTCATCTGTATCCCGCTGACCGTTGGCCACTGGAATTCCTACCTGTCTGCTGGCATCATTGAAATCCTCCCCATCACTGGACTTTCCCTGTACCTACTCCCAAATCATTCTTTCTCAATCCCAGAAAGGCATCAGAACCAACCCTCGGTCTTTAAAAAAAAAAAAAGTAATACAGGTGCTCATGCCCTTTCTCAGACCTTTTGAAGTATGATCTTTGGGAATGGAGCTCAGAAATCTGTATTTGTAAGAAGCCCACAACTGATCCTGACCTAGAGAGCAGTAAGTCAGCACAGTTTTCTTTAATGCCATTGAACAAAAGAGGATACTTCACGCATGCCCCAGCATAGAATAATCTCCTGGCGGAAGACTGAAAGAGGACCCAGTCCTCCCACAAGGGGATGATCACCAGCTCGTACGGGCTAGAATTTCTAAGGTTCTGAGTCATGCAGAAAGACCTGGGAGACTCCATTTTTCCCTCTACTCTCCTGGAAAAGATTCTTTTGTATTGCCCACCGCTTCTGAGACTAGCATCTCAGATGTTGAGAGAATAGCGTCCTGAAGATGTTTTGACAAATCGGTTTGACTTTTCAGTTATCTTTTTCCTGAGAGAATGAAAAAGAAAGTTCCAAGGAGTTTCTGGGAAGAGATTGGAATATTCAACTAAGTTCTGCCATCGCTGATGTTGTTTTAGGTCGTTAGTATTGCTACCACCTCACCTGCTTAGCAAACCGAAGTTTTTCTCCATTCATCTGTGTCTGCTAGAAATACTTGACATTTTCCACCCACGTAGGTTCTGATGCCATCACTTTCACTCCTCTCATCTATTCACCTTTTGGAGTAAGATGGACTGTTTTGTCATGGGCACAGAGTGGTGATTGGTGGATAGGAACTTGTGTTTTTCCTTCACTTGTTGTAATCATGCCTTAGTTCACTATGATGATCTACCATTTCCTCTTTGTTCCAGAGAACTGTCAAAACTGTCAGCTAACATTTATTGAGAGTTATGATTTGTACAGGGCAAGTTTAGAAGCTGAATACCAATAGTTTGTCAAAGAAAAGCTATCAGGCTCTGTTTCTATGGAATGGTAGGATGTTTGAGGTCATCCAGTCCAGTATCTATACAGCGAGGCTTCGAGATACCTCTGTGCCTTCTAGGGGAGTTGATGACTTCACAACAGCTGTTTTGGCTTTCAACAGCTTGCGCTGAAAGAAAGTTTGTTCTTCAGCTGTGCTAAGCGCTCTCTCTCTGGACATTCTAGTCAGGATTCTAGTTTTGTCCTCTGGAGTTTTGCAGAATCAGCCAAACCCTTCCTCACACAACCACCTCTGGGAAGCTGTTGCGGCACCTAAACTTCTCTTCCTGAGCTACGACATGACTCCTCATGGGCATTATTTTCCCAGATTAACATACCAGTCACAACCAAATATGGTAACGAGAGAGCCAGCAAAGGCTGAATCATAATCACGTGTCAGAAACCAGGTCCATTCCTGGTTTCTTTCCCCCTCTTCTGATGCCAATTCATTTAACTCTGTTCTGTTCTTGGCCTCTTAGATATATTTATCTTTACGTTTTATTTTATGGGATCCAAATACTGGTGGTAGCAATACTAACGACCTCTCGTTTTAAGAGTCTTCTAAGAGAGTTATCTAAAATAAAATTAATACTTTTAAAAGATGCTTTAAGGTCCAGAATCCATCTTCAGTAAATATTTGCACAAAGGCATTCTGATAACCATTTGATGTGATCTATAGCTATTAGAGTATTTTAAAACTAATTCTGTCTTCCCTGGTGATTCGTATCTACAGAAAGATTTCAAATCATGAAACTACATCATTAAAATGATCTCTGCCTTATCTGATTTCTATATTAAAACTTATTCCGTGTTCATGTCACGATGCTCTTAAACAAGTTAAAGGTTTTTCTGACACTAAGGCTTTTGTAGGCAGCCTCTTCTTGGGTATTAGCTGTCAAATATTTCATGTTACTAATTTTAAGTAACCCATTTCTGTGATTTTTAAACTATGAATTTCTGGGAATGGGCACAGAAATTATAATGCCTTTTTCATCGCAAAGATAGCCTTGTAGGTCAAGACGGTAAGAAGAACAGAAGGAATTTTGAATACCTGAAATGATAAATATTTTAGAAAAACTTCTTAATAAGTTAAAGTAAAATTTTGTTCATTGATTTATTATAATTAGCTTTAGAGAAAAGGTGATGTAATCCAGTTAATAGGTAACTGCTAGAATAATTCACTCAGCCAGAAGAAAAATTCCCTACCTCTCTCTTCCTTTCCTCCCCCCTAGAATGGATGGATAATGGTGCAGTGCTTTGGAAAACAGCTCTATTGCAATACAAGAAAAAAAAACCCCAAACCAACCTCTTTTAATTCTTACTGCATAAAATGAAACATAAAGAAAGGCAGTACAGTATAGGCTAGCCTGATTATACTTTTCATAATGTGTTTGAAAATCCTTCAGATTCCTTAGACCTCAGATGCACCTTCTGGAGAACATGTGGAGAAACCAGAAGCTACAGATTTCAAATAATTGCTCTTCATGTGCGGTGGTGTGTTGGAGTAGGCTTGTACTGGCTTATGAGACCTATTTTTAATTTTCCGGAAATTTGTGAGCTGACTGACCTCACATTGATAACTTCACATTGGCCATAGTGGGCGCATTTACACCATGGAAATTGGCCAACAGCTCAGAGCTGGTTGTTAAACGTTTACACGTTCATCATCGTATGTGGGTATTTGTAAAAAGTTTCTAGGATACTCGTGTAAAAACAAATATCTTAATGAAAAAAAATTAAAGGTATTCATTGATATTGGAACTCTGACATTGTTTTTATAGACTTGCAAGGTTAGAAATATCTTCTGCATTTTTGTTTATTCCTCTTTCTTTAATTAGGATCTTACTAGATACATGCTAGATGTCATTCGTAAGAGGACTTTAAAATGATACGTTATGGCTAATGCATAATTAATATTTTGAAAAAGAATTCTGGAATGCATCTCTGCGGAATAATTCTGTAATGTATTCTGTGTTGGCTGCCCATTAAAAATCAGATGAAGTGAGATTTTACTTTCAAGATGCCGTGTAAATTTAGTTATTTTAAAATATGACTATGAAGGAGGAAGCAAGAGGGGGTAATATAATCTTCTACACTTTGTATTGTCTTCTGCAACTGTTTTTTATTCTTTTGCCTTTCCTTGTTTTTTTTTTCTCTTTATTCTCTCTTCATCTCTTCTGTAGAAGAATCTATTTTCATATCCGTACCCACCCTCTTCTATTATTTATTTGGCCCTTGGAGATTTGGATTTCTTTTAGGAATACACTCAGCATTTTAGGCTGCTAAAATATGCTAAAACATGAGCCAATTAATGACGTATTTATTGACAAGTTTTCAGAAACTTGCAGGGTTCATTCTGCAAGAGTGATTTACAAGCTCTAATATGTTAGAATGTCAAACAAGTGGAAACAATTAGTAGCACTAATGTCTTAACCCCAGGTTTACCACTGAGAGAGGGAGATCATTGATGGAAAGGCCCATCTGTTCCAGAGATGTTTCCAACTTGCTTGCACAGCCATTTGTAAATCAAATCTGTTCAGTCATTGTGCTGCTTGGATAGCTATTTATATGTCTCTTTCTCAAAATCTTTGGTGAGGTGCATAATTTGCCATGATATTTTTGAGAAATAGGGTTTTATTTTTGAATGCTCTAGTTATTCAGCAATGTGTTTAGTATATTACATGTACCGGGAACATGTATTTTGAAATTGTCACCAGCTCGAAGAACTGTGAAATCAGTGAGTGAAGTATACCTTTTGAATGAGTTAGTGGACTTATATTTTGGCAATAATTTGATGTTGGAGGAAGAATAGATTCATCTAAGTAGGAGTTTCATCTCTATTTACAGAATGAAAGATGGAAAGGGTCTGTTACTATAATCAAGTTCTTTGTTAAAATACCCTTAACCTACTTACTTTTTTCTAAATAATGATGCTACACTTCTTACCTAGAGTTTCACAGCTTACAACCTATTTTCACATTTATCTCATTTTCCATTCGATATTTGCCCTCAGCTCCTTTCTTCCCATATCGAGGTCATTGAATAATTGACTCTAAGATTTGAAAGGGCTTTCCAAATCATCTGATCAAGTCCTCTCCCCAGTGGTCAGCCTGTCAGCTATTTTCAAGAGGACAAAATATTAGAGACAGGTAGGCTGACCCTTGGGTCAAATAAGGTAGTGAAAGTAAAATTTCCTTTTTGTGAGAAGGAAATTTTTTACCATTTTTTACTTTTACCTCTTTATTTTATTTTTTTTCTTTTTCTTTTTAAGGCTCAGCCCTACTGGGCCTGTGAACTTCTGCTTTAGGGGCTCTCTGGTCACTTTAATAAAGGCCATTAATTCCTACCATTTGAGGGCTTTGCCAGTCTGCTGTGAGCTTTAAACTTCACCCATGTGCTAAGCCCAAAGGGTTTGGGTTTCTGGGGGTGTAAAATACTTATGTTTTGTTTTTGAAGCAATAGATGTTTCTTTAAATTTCTTTTTTTTTTTTAAAGATTTTATTTATTTATTTGAGAGAGAGAACATGCACAAGCGGCGAGGGAGGGCCAGAGGGAAAGGGAGAAGCAGGCTCCCCACTGAGCAGGGACCCTGATGTGGGACTCGATCCCAGGACTCTGGGATCATGACCTGAGCCAAAGGCGGATGCATAACTGACTGAGCCACTCAGGAGCCCTTTTCTTTCTTTCTTTCTTTCTTTCTTTCTTTCTTTCTTTCTTCCTTCCTTCCTTCCTTCCTTCCTTCCTTCCTTCCTTCCTTCCTTCCTTCCTTCCTTCCTTCCTTTCTTTCTTTCTTTCTTTCTTCCTTCCTTCCTTCCTTCCTTCCTTCCTTCCTTCCTTCCTACTTTCTTTCTTCTTTTTCTCTCTCTCTCTTTCTTTCTTTCTTTTTGTGATTTAGTTATTTCAAATCACATTAATAAACAATTGGAGCAAATGAAGAGTTACAAGTACGGAACTTAAAATCATTTGCCTCCTCAGTTTGGAATTTATTTCTGCCTTCCGTAAAGCTTTGGATCTGATTTTAAAATACCCATCAGTTAAAATACCTATCAGTTATTCTTATATAGTTCTGATGAGAATACAAACCCAATCAGGTACATTGATTGTTCTGTGACGCAGATGAAAACGATGGAAACTCGGCCCAGCCGGGCTGGGTTTGGTTTGTCAGATGATTATCTTTTAACGGTGGCTTGATTGATGATCGTGTGCCATGCGAAGTAACTGGAAGACAGATGGTTATGTGAAATTGCGGAAAAATGGATGCAACAGGGGAACTGTACTTCCCGAGCCAATGCCATCGGCAGTTTGGCCACCTGCGCAAATATGATGCCTCGGTGCAGGATCAGGAACTCAGGCTAATCACTGTGTAAAAAGGAAAATGAATTAGATGGTGAGTGCAGAGCGTAAGAGGAATGTAAAACCAAACATCCCCAAGTGGACTGAGAGTAGTTCTTGCTGCCTTTTCTTCCCGTTGCTAGGAGAGAGATGAGCTCGCGCCTGGGTGCGTGTGCATTACGAGCTGTAATCTACGGGAGATGACACAGCTGCTAAACCTGGGATTTGTTCTCTGTCGACACTGTAAACAGACATGCACACGTCATCCGTTGCACAGCCTGTTGTAAACTCCAGCTCTAGAGCCGCAGAGAAGAAAATTAAGTGTTGGGGAAAAGCAGTCAGTCCTCATTAAATAAATGGAGGGTAAACTGACACAGAGAGGCTTATTCAAAGTCTGAAGGCTTCCATTTTATATCTATTTCTAAATTAAGGATTCGGCAGTCAAAGTCTCTTCAGAACTCTGTTTAGACTTTATAACAAAAATAGCCCTAGGGAGTTCTTGCCTAGAGGTTTTGTGGTTCTCTTGTGACCATGGAGATTAATCTTCTTCCTGGGAAATCAGCTGTTCACACAATACGGCTGCCTTCATTCCCAAAGAAGAATTTCCATTCCTGCCTGGGAATGTCGGATATAGCGACAAGTGTTGAGGTCTCTAAATATTGCCCCCAGGGTACGGACTCCCTGAGCCTACCTCAGGTCCCCTTCAGTTAATTCGTGTGTCCCCCCTCACTGCGCCAGAAAGTTTTCAGGGCCCCACAGCTGCACTTGCATCTCAAGGGCACACTTTGTACTGTCAGTCATGCTGCTGGGAGGTTGGGAGTGAGAAGCACGACCAATCATTTATTCATGGACTCGTGAATTTATTTAATCGATATTTATTGTGCTCTAGCTGTGTTTCAGGCTCTCCCTTGGGCAGGAGTGATGTACTGGTGAGCTCTAGTAGATACCATCCCAACACTGATACACCATGCAGTCTGGGGTGGAAGATCAAACAGTCACGCTGATGAATGTATATATTCACACTGAGGTATTAAAAATAATAAAAGAACTGGACTTAGACTAAAGGTACTCTGAGGAAACCATGGTGTTCCACGATTAGGAGAACGTGAAGGCAAAATGTGTGTGTGTGACAAGTCAAGAGCATCCATCACAGGCCAGAGCCCTGTGGCGGAAAGACAGGGAGTGAAGGAGGTGCCTCAGGAGACAGGGGAGGTGGACCAGGCCGAACCACAGGGGAATTAAAGCTCTTGTAGAGAATTCTGGCCTTTATGGTGAAAGCAAATGGGAAGTTGGTTAGCTGATGGGTTTTAGGTAGAGGGGACCCAATGGGGGTTGTGTTGTAAAAAGATAAATTTGGCTTTGGGAGGGCAAAGGGCCGGAGAAGGGCCATACGGGTGGTAGGACTATTCCAATTTAGAACCTTGAAGCTGGTTGGTTATGTATCCAACATTCCTTCATCATTGCCTCACTGCTGAACACAGTTCGTGCACATGTCTGTGTCCTCCTCCAGACCCCACATTCCTTGAGTTTAAGAATGCTATTCTGTTGGCTTTTGAGTCTCCTGTAATGTTGGACACTAAGGTTTGCATGTACACATCCAACAACACTGTGACTCTTCTTCATCTTATAAGACACGTCAGTAGGCTTAGCGCAGCTCTTCTGTATTCTGGTGAGAGCGTTATCTAGCAATCTAATTTATTCTAGAAGGCAGAGGACGATAAAAATACACTTGCCTTTTCTTTTGCTAAGTCGTACGTGTCTTGAATTTTATTTCCATATATTAATGTCTTCTATAAAATGACCTTTATAGTTCTATCTATCTTCATGTCAAACTAAAGCATTGCTATTGTTACTATTATTACTATCTCCTCACAAATATAATAAACATTTTGGGGGAGATTTGCTTCTGAGAGCAATTTCCTACAGATTGAAGAAATAAAACCATATTGGAAATTTTCTGACTTTGAAAATCAGGCCTTGTAGCAATAGGGAGTGGTGTGATTTGTGGCAGAACCAGGAGAGCATTCAGATTCAAATACAAAATATACTGTGACCACCAAACAAACACTGGGGGGCTAAGTGAGTATGAGTTTGCTATTTCTCCTTTAAATGATTAAATATGTATTTTTTAAATCCGGGGAAGTAATACAAAATTTCAGTGCGTTCATCTACTCTTATGGGTTATGGGCCAAGCTCTTTTGAGTGACTGGAGCCTCACACAAAGCTGTGTTGGGGTAAGGGGCAGGACCAGCCTGCCTCCCACAGTGTAGTCTTCTCAAATAACTGCAAAATAGGCTTGTAATACTCCTCTGGCTACTCGATCTCTATTTTCTTTTGTAACGGACGGCTACCCTCTCTTCTGCGCCTCAATCAAATTTATATCCAGTAAGGGGGAAGGTATAAAGCACTGAGTTTGACAGACAGGAAGAAGGTTATTATGACTTTTGAAATCAGAAGCAAAGAAAACATCTCTTCTCACATACCTTGTGGGTAAGTCCCTAGGCACAGTTTTATTAGCGACTTTCCCTCAAAGTGAAAAATGAGGGGCATATAAATAGCCCTGATCCTGCTCCTGCCTGATCCTTAGATTAAGATTAGTTTAGATGAAGGTTGAGAGGTCACACAAGGACACGGTTTTCTGTGATTAGCAGTCATTTAAATCACACACTCAGGAATCTCATGCAAAGGATACTTAGATAATGTATTTCCAGGAGAAAAATAATTCCAGTGTTTTTTTTTTTATTATTTTTTTTTATCAGAGGTGAGCAGTCCTAGTGATTTTGTAAGTGGGAAAATCCTTTCTGCTGCAGAAATCGGGACTGGGGGATGGATGAAGCAGAAGAGAGCAGAACAACAGGATTAATTAAGAGCATTTGCTGCTATGCTCTGCAATTTTATCACTCCTAAATGTAACAGAGAGCAGCAGAAACAGGCAATAGTGATTTATGTCTGAATTCTGAGCCCTTCAGCAAAATGTATCCTCTTGGTGCTGCATTTGTACAATAATGACAATAAAAATATTTGTCTTCCCCATTTTAATGGGCTGTTGTAAAGAGAAAATTAGATTATATGTGGTAAAGCACGTCACACTGATAAGATAATGTAACATAATAATAACAATAATAATAATTATAGCAAACACATAGCACTTGTTATTTGTCAGGCACTGTTCTAAGCATTTATACTTATTCTTTCGCTTAGTTCTTACAATAATTTTATAGGTAGAATAATTTTATAGTTCTCTCATTTTATAGGTGGGAAAAGAGAGCCACAGAGAGCCAAAGTAACTTGCTCAAGGCTAGCCAGTAAGACTTGGTGCGAGGATTTGAACCCATGCAGTCTGGCTCCAGAAGTTCATGCTTTTAATACCTAGGATTAAAAAAAGGGAGGGGAAAAAAGCATAGACTTTTAACTAACTGAGAAGACCAGCGTTTGAATCCTGGCTTCATGGGCTGTGTTACTGTGGTCAACTCTCTTAAGCAGTCTGAACTTCAGTTTGCTATTATAAAATAATACCTACTTTTAGGTGTTTGGTGAGCACTAAATAAAAAATGCGAAGTTCGGTGTTTAATCAAAGAAGGCATGTGGTACATTATTATTATTATTGTTTGGAATATTTTGACATACATTTACTTATTTATTTATTTTATTATTTTATTTTATTTTTTTTTAAATTATTGACTTTTTGAGAGAGTGAGCACGAGCCAGGAGGAGGAGCAGAGAGAGACAGGCTTCCCCTGAGCAGACAGCCCGACGCCGGGCTCGATCCCGGGACCGCGGGATGGTGACCTGAGCCAAAGGCAGCCGCTTAACAGACTGAGCCACCCAGGTGCCCTGGAATATTTTGACATTTAAAGTAGATTTGTTGGGTATCTATTCTGGAGGGAGAAGCAGCTGTCAGCTATGTGTAGTAAATTAGTAGATATACAACATACTCATAACTGTATGCCATTTGTCTTTTATTCAGAGCTATAGAAAATGTCTCCATACTATTGATTTTTGGTCTTTTAGGTGAGCCTGAATTTAAATACATTGGGAATATGCACGGTAATGAGGCTGTTGGACGGGAACTGCTCATTTTCCTGGCCCAATACTTGTGCAACGAATACCAAAAGGGCAACGAGACAATCGTTAAGCTGATCCACAACACTCGAATCCACATCATGCCTTCCCTCAACCCGGACGGCTTTGAGAAGGCTGCATCTCAGGTGAGTTCCAGCCAGCCCAGAGCAGTGCAGGCTCCTTTCATTTTGTGTTTGTACATGTGTGCTTATCTGTAAGTAATGCTGAGCTCACATGAATCTTACGGACAGGGCAGGGGAGGATATAAGTGATATGCTCTTAAACTTGCCTGTAAGAAAAAAGTTCAGAAGGTAAGGGATGGTGGGTGAGTTTCTTCAGCAGTTTGCGAATGAGAAATTTGGTGAAATCAGTATTTAATTAATGTTTTGTTTTGTTGTTAAATAAATCATATTCATTCACCCACATTTGTGACTAGGTAAATTTCCTTTCTTCTAAAAAGCTGAAAGTAAGACTACTGCCAAGTGTTGAAGAGTAATGCCATTGCTGCCTCTGAATGAAGTGATGTCATAGCGCCCTCTACTGACATCAAGGAAGAAAAATTTTGGCCAGATCAATGTTTCACGGGTGTTTAATTCTCGTCTATGTATGATGAGTAAAGTAAAAACAAAACAAAACAAAACAACAATAACACAAAACAAAACAAAAAAACCCCGCCACCAACGAAAACCCCTCCTACCTGTAAAATGAAATTAATACATTTTAACTGTTAGAGAAGCTGGACAGTAATCACACTTTAAGAGAAGATAAATGGTATGTGTTTCCTTTTTGTTTGCACAGGCACGGAGAAATTAGTTGTTTTCTACAGTGTGAAGCGATTTCCTTATTTTTTGGGAGTATTGGTATGTTTATAGTTAGGGAGTTGATTTTTACCTTAAAAATAAAAAATCCAGTGACCTGACAGTTTGACATTGTAAGAAACCCAGAGAACTTCTGTAAATAACATCGATATAATTTCTAAAGTTAGAAAAATTCTAATAACATAGAGAATTAAATGTTTACTACTTTAAGGTGATATTCAAATCTGTAAGACAGAATGGACAAAAGATTATCACTGTTATTTTCTGTAATGGATTTTTATTCTTTGGAGTCTAAGGTATCTGAGCTTATATAACTTCAAGAATATGGGAATTAGCTCTATATCATAGATTAAGTATAATTTAATAGTAAAACAAGAAAATACGCATTATGGAATACAGCTGAATGTCTTGGAAATTCATTACATTTCCAGATTATACCGTTACTGAAATGAAGGGTTTAAAATTGAACAGAAACTTCCCAACTTACGAAGCTCTTGAACTTTGATGCTAGAGCTCATATTTTTTCATGAAGACTGTAAGAGGGAGATATCTTACTATTATGTACATAATTCATGTTAAACTCATTTTAAAGCTCCAGTCTTCTTTAGTAATTTATTCTTTTGAATATTTAAAAAATAGGTTCCTGTGATTTACAGAGCCAATGAATATTTCACTTAAACCCAAATAGAGACTGGCATGCTTTGAAAGGCATCTGTTACTAATATATATAGTTTACCTTCATGTGTTTGTCAGTGAGAGTGAAAATACAATTTTGAGAGGCTATTGTTGAAATAAATAATTAATCCTAATAAATTATTTTAAAAATTATTAATGAAGACCTTAACTAGATAGTAACAATAATAATAATAAATAACTTATTATTTTTCTTCTTGATTTTTTTAGCCTGGTGAGCTCAAGGACTGGTTTGTGGGTCGAAGCAATGCCCAGGGAATAGATTTGAACCGGAACTTTCCAGACCTGGATAGGATAGTTTATGTTAATGAGAAAGAAGGTGGTCCAAATAATCATTTGTTGAAAAATCTGAAGAAGATTGTGGATCAAAACACAAAGGTAGGGAACATGTATAGTTTTCTTGGGTTTGTCCTCTAGCCTAAGGAAGTATGTTCTAATAGCTTCATCATAATGGAGGACGTTGCAGTAATGTTAAAGCTTCTGTGGGATAGGTCCTGGTGCCGAGAAAGTCACGGCTGGTATGGGGGAGGGGGAGGGGGGAACGGGGGGGGGGGGGGGGGGAGGGGGGGGAGAGGGGAGGAGGGGGATGGGGGGGATCGGAAGTGGGGGAGGGGATAGGAGGAAGGAACCCAGCTGTGAGTGTCTTTGAAAGTCTTCATGGCCCTTTCGGAGGCCCTGTATCAGCACATCACAGCATTTCACACTGTTGATCTTTTTCTTCTTTTCCAGAACCTTTTCTTTCTTTGCTTTGCACAACTCCACTTTCTCCTGCTCCTTCTACTGCCTTTCCAGTTACTGCTCAGCTTCCCCTACCTTGGCTAAGTGCTGGCCTTCAAAATGCCATCTGCTATTCTTTTCTCTTTCCCTACAGATCCATTTCTCTAGTTCCCGATCTCCTGTGGAGTTCTTTCTCTACTTTACTTGCTCACTGAGTCCCTTCATCTGGCGACACGCAGGGCCTCG
Organism: Phoca vitulina; assembly: GCF_004348235.1. Taxonomy (NCBI): domain Eukaryota; kingdom Metazoa; phylum Chordata; class Mammalia; order Carnivora; family Phocidae; genus Phoca; species Phoca vitulina. The sequence continues at coordinate 39,926,122 of NW_022589717.1, forward strand.
AAACCAAACATTTTCTGTAAGAAAACAGTGTTTTCTCATTTACCCTATCATCAAAGCCTTGACTGTTCCATCACTGTCCCTGCCACCAGCAATCAGTTGGCGGATCTCAGTGATCTGAGGGCCCTAACACTTCTTCAGTCTCTCAACTGCAAACTCATTCCACTGCTTGGTTGAGGCCCCCATTGTCTCTTGCTCTGATGAGTACAGCAGTCCCCTCTTGTTTTGGGTTCAGCCCCTCCCAACCCTGTTCAATCTTCTCGAATTCCTCCAGAGTGATCTTCATGCACAAATTATTGCTTCATTGCCAGCTCTCCACCGTCCAGAGGATAAAGTAAAAACTCAGTATGTCAGAATTGTGAGATGGTTTAGTCTTAGTCTGGGGACTCTGGGGCAACCACCTCTTCATAGCCTGGCTCCATATTTGATGCATGAGTTTTGGAAAGTTATCTAACCACTTTGTGCTTCTGCTTCTTCCACTGAAATATGGAGATGATAATAGTAGCTACCCCCTTGGGTGGTTATAAGGACTGAGTGAGTTAGGATCTATAAAGTGCTTGAAGTCAGGACCTATAACTATTATTACCGTTTCAGCAAAATTTCTCAGGACTCTGTGTTATGTACCTCAGAGTTAGATGGGTGCATTGACATATCCACTAAACGTTTGATGCTCCTTCAAACCAATACTGTTTGAACATTGTTTTCAATTACTTGGAGGGAGGTAGAGCCCATTGTGGAGGGAAGGTGGAGAAGAACTGGGGTTGGCAGCTCTCCATTCCTCTTGTGTTTTTCCAGGCAATTCTGCTCTGGTTCATCAACTCCTTTTTGTACCTTTCCTAAGTGAGAACGTGGAAAGTACAATTTCTGCATTTTATTTTAGTGCCACGGCCTTTTAAGTTTCCCTTGGCCCCTGGCAGCTGCTAGCTGACCCACTCCTTGATCTGGCTCTGATATTCCATGGACTCTGGTCCACCAATTCCTTTTTGCTCCCTAAGCAAAGTATTTTCTAATAATTTTATATCTTTGTATGCGTTGTTCCAACCTTCTAGAATGCTCTTTCCTTTCCTTCCATGTCACCTCCTCTGTGAAGCCTTCTGCTCTTCCAGATGGGTCCAGTTAAGCTTCCCTTACATTCTTTAGAAATACTTCCAGTATGGTGCTTATAGCTATGGAGAGCATTGTATTTGTTATATTATAATTATTTATATAGCTATTTTCCTTTTTAATTCTAGATTTCAATCTTTTGGTTGCAAGAATTATGGCTTATATTTGAGTCTGACACATAGTAGGCTGAAAACCTGCTAGGAACGAATGCGATCCAGCCTGACAAGCAAATCACAGTACCTGAAAATCCACAGCTGGAGTTCCAGACAAGCATTTATCATGCGGTTGGGTGCTAGATAGAGGATCCAGGAGATAGGGAGGGTCCTGGATTATTGCTGTAAAGTTCCTATAACTTTCCTGCCTATATTTAGGATTCATTCCAGAAACTTAAGCTAAGCCTGCAAGTGGAAACTGGTCTCAGAAAAGGGCTGCTAGGGGCTGAGGATTCTAGTAGAACCTGATAAGTGAGTCACTTAAACATTCCTGCTTCTGAGTCACAGATACATTTGCAGTTTCTCAGCCCCTGGTCCATCTTTCTTGGATGAGAGTTGGAAAACAGAGGACTGTCTTTTTTTTTTTTTTTTTTTTTTTTTACCAGAGGTAAAAAGAGGGCAGTCCTGTGTGATAAGTTGTGAACGGTAAGGCAGAAATGGAAAACCACTGTGGAAGCCCAGTGCTGCTATCAGCCGGCAGACTCTCCCCATTGCTTACATTAAGCTGCCTGCGCTGTCTTCATTAGATCCGAGAAATGGGACAAGTAATGCCTGCCACCTTGTGTAGAAGAATCTGTGAAATAACTTCATATCCGTAGGATATCTGATGGGCAACCTTTGTGCAGTGCGATACACTTTCCATCGGCAAGACCTTCCTCTTCCCCAACAGAACCTGTGTAATATTTGCAGAATCGCGGTGTTAGGTGTTTTCTTATTTCTAGTGTAAGCAATACTTATTTAAAAGATATATGCTCATGGTACTTAAAAAAAATAGAACTTTTTTTAGTATTTATTTATATATTTTAGAGAGAGAGAGAGCGTGTGAGTGAGCAAGTGCGGGGAGGGGCAGAGGGAGAGGGAGGAAGAGAATCTCAAGCAGGCTCCCAAGTGAGCAGGGAGCCTGAGGCGGGGCTTGATCCCAGGACCCTGAGATCATGACCTGAGACAAAATCAAGATTCCGCTGCTTAACCGACTGAGCCACCCAGGTGCCCCTCAAAATTAGAGCTTTTATTAAAAGTATCTCAATGCCAATACTTTTTCTGGGTAAAGGTAAATTAAAGAGAAATACATAAAAATTAAAATTTAGTCTCTTTTCTGGAACAGAAGCAAGGTTTGTTTACATTAGACTAAATCTTCAGTAAACCTGCCTAATAATTCGGGGATGGTATTATTCATAACTGGTTCATCTTCTCTTTTTTTCCATCTTTGTCATTAAGACTGAGACCGTGTTTAGACGTCTCCCCGGTAGGAGACATGTAGTAGGCATTTTGTGAATGTTATCACACATCTCGCCTTTTCTTACTCCCCCTTCTCAGTATCTATATCCCTTATTGTAGCTTCTATGTTTGTTTTATTTTTATTGAGACATAATTGACATATAACATACTATTAGTTTCAGGTGTACAGCATAATGATAATTGGTATTTGTATATATTGTGAAATGATCACCACCATAAGTCTAGTTACCATCAGTCACCATACATAGTTGTAATATTTTTCTTGTAATAGAACATTTAAGGTCTACTTTCTTAGTAACTTCAAATATAGAATACAGTATTATTAACTATAGTCACCATTTGTACATCACATCCCTATGAATTCTTTTATAATGAAGTGTATACCTTTTGACCACCTTTACCCATTTCCCTCCCCATCTCCCCCGCCCCCCAACACTGCCTCTGGCCACCTCCAATCTGTCCTTATAGTGGTTTTTAAATTTCAAGTTTTGTAGGAATTTGGGGTTAAAAAGGCACACTTTTATGAATGCTGATTCAGGAAGTCTGGGGTGTGTATGCTGTGGGAATGGGTGATGAAAAGGCATCTGCATTTTTACCACGTGTTCCAGATGCTTTCCTTGTTCTTCTGAACCTCTGAACAAAAGCTCTCTGTTGCTGTGGAGTTCTTCCTGCTGTCTTTTCTCATCTGTTCTTGAGCAATTTGGCCTGGTCACCTCCACTGTTATCTGGGCTCAGTACATGAGCCTGGACCTGGATTGCTTGAAAACAGAGTGAGTTAAAATAAATCAAACAATTTTAATAATTGTATACTTATCTCTAATGGCTAGAGTCATGAAGAAAGGGAAATAAATATAGCTTTAGTGTATTTTAAGAGTCAAAGCCATCTAATTATAGAGCATAACATTTAAGCTATACTTAGTCTTTAAATGGAAATTTTAAAGATAGTCATAATTGGTTCTAGATTCTCTTGGGGCTCAATCTTAGAGATGTTCCAGAGGCTTCTCTATGGATTACTTAAATATATAATTACAGTACCCAGGGGATCTCAGCATTTAGTCAGCCTAAAAATTTCTATTAGTAGACGGAGACAAACTGAGTTTAATTTGTCAAATTGTGGAATTTACTCGCTTGCTTTTGAACATATTGGTAACATTAGCAATAGTGTATGTATCAGAATTAACAATAGGCTAAACCTAATTGCCAAATATGACTTTGTGTATTCAGCACTGTATGTTATATTTGTTCCAAAAAAGTTTCTTTAAAAAATGTTAAAAATTAGTATGTTATTATGAACAAAAAGATAAATATAAATGAAGAGAAAAAGAACCCATTACCCTATAGTCTTAAATGATCACCATTCACATCTTGGTATGTATCCTTTAGAATTATTTTTTATGCATGTATCAATCTATAAATATATGGAAGCATACCATGCACACTATTTTGAACGCTTTCAGGTGAATAAGAAATCCAAAAGTACAGTCTGCCACTGTAGGGCTTTGCCTCCTGAGCTCCCATTCAAACCAATCCTTTACCCCAGGCAGTCCTTGCTTGCTTTTACCCCTTACGTACTCTCCTCTTTTCTTTTTCTTTCTTTTCTTTTTTTTTCACTACTCTCTTTTCCTCCTATCCAAAGCCTACCTGCCTTTCTCCCCCCAAGGCATAGTGGAGTTCCACCTCCTTCCTAAAGTCTCCCATGATTCTCCAAACCACAGGGATTTCTGTCTCTTCTGAACTCCTTGAAATATTTGTCAGTACCAATCACTGGGTTTGAGCAAATAGGAGAAATGAAGGGGATGTACAAGGAAGAGGATTGGAAAGAAATTCAGTACTACGAAGAAAACTTGGAACGGAATATAAAAGAATGTGTTAAACTCATATCACATAATATTATTGCCATTTTTTGAGCAGTTGAGCCTAATAAACCATAAATTCATTGCAAACAAGAGCATATGCATTTTTTGGATTAAAGATTTTTTTTTGAAGATTTTATTTATTTATTTCACAGAGAGACATAGCGAGAGCAGGAACACAAGCAGGGGGAGTGGGAGAGGGAGAAGCAGGCTTCCTGCTGAGCAGGGAGCCCAATGTGGGGCTCGATCCCAAGACCCTGGGACCATGACCTGAGCCGAAGGCAGACGCTTAACGACTGAGCCACCCAGGAGCCCCTAAAGATTGTTTGTGATTAGATGTTCTGTATTAGTTATTTTATGGTTGATTTAAATCAAAACTTAAACTGGATTTAATTTAAATTAATTTGAATTCTAGAAACAAATTTAAGTACATATAAGAATTTAGTGTATAGTAAGGGAGTTTTTCAGATCATTGTGGAAAGACAGGGTAATTCAATAAATGAAATTGAGATGAATCCATCTCACAAATATCAGCATAGATCAACATAAAATATATAAAAAGTATGAGCCTTCAAAAAGAAAACTTCAGTAAATATATAATTTTCGGAGGGGGATAGAACTTTCTAAATCCCTCATATAGAAAAATTGGCACATGGTGGCCACTTACTAGTTATTGAATGAACGAATAAAATGCAAAAGCAAAGGAAGAGACAATTAAAAAAAAGATCAGATCAGTAAATTTGAAAACATAAATATTTTAATATTTTGTATTTTAAGTATTATTATTAAATTTGAAAAAAACTGAATTTGAGAGACAAATGACAAACTCAGAAAATATCTATAATATAGAGGGTTAGTGTTTTTACTAAATAAACAACTCTTGCAAATTAGTAAGAGATCAACATTTCAATAGAAAAATCAGCTAAACCATGTATAAATATGTCACCAAAGAATAAACATAAATGGTTACTAAACATATAGAAATGGTTCCAGTTTTATTTGTGTATCAAAGAATGCACATTTACAAAAAATTTAATTTGTCATGTATCAAAGTGAAAGATTTAAAAAACACCACATATCCCATGTTGGTAAGAGTGATGAGAAATGGCAGGCTTAATATACTATTGCTGTATTTTATAGAGAGGCAATTTGTAATACATTTTATAAAATTAAAAACTGTGCTTAGCCTTTGGTTAAGTCATTCCATTTCTAGGAAAATTTCCCTAAGGAAAGTATAGATCTGAAAAAAGAGTAGTTACAAGGGTGTTTATAGAATTTTTTTCTATAGTGAACAACTCAACACCCAACAATTGCAGATCCTATCCCCCAGCTCTACTGAAGTATAATTGACAAATAAAAATTGGGTATATGATATGCTGATTTGATATACGTATACATTATGAAATGATTATCACAATCAAGCAAATTAACATATCCATCACCTCACATAGTTACCTTAGTTTTCTTTCGTGATGAGAATGCTTATGAGCTATCTTAACAAATTTCAAGTAGACAATACAGTAGTATTAAGTCACCATGCTGTGCATTAGATCCCCAGAGCTTATTCATCTTATAACTGAAAGTTTGTACCCTCAGACCAATATGTCCCCCTTCTCCCCAACCCCTCCCACATATTAGAGATTGTTAGTGCTGGTGTTCGTGCTCTGGAGCTTGAGTCCAGGCTCTGCCACTCACAACTGATTGGACTCATGCTATTGCCTAACTCCTCTGTGTCTCAGTTTACTCATCTGTAAAACGGGGAGTACGTGTAGTCCCTATCTCATAGGGTGGATGTGAGACTTCAATGTGTCACACAGAAAGTGTTTAATAAATATTAGCTATTATTTTGTTCATGTTTAAGAATGATATATCCATATATTGGATACTATTCATCCATTAACATAGTAACTTAGAAGGTTATTCAATGACAAGCAAAAGTGTTTGTTACCCATTGTCAAACAAAACAGGTCATATACAAAATTATACATAAATCATCACATTTAAAAAATTACATAAGTGCATTGGTAAAGACTGAGAAAGATACATGTAAATGTTAGCAGTTTGTATCTTTAGATGGTAAAATTATGGGTCATTTTAATCTTCTTTCTTTTTGTTTGTCTCCTTTACATTTTCTACAATAAACATTTTTATAGGGAGAATGAGATAAACCAATCAAATAAATAATAAAAACAGCACCTTATTCTAAATCACACTTTTTCACGATTATAAGTTGCCTACATGAAAAATAGGGTAATTTTGATACGTTAAAGTATCAAACTATATATCAATACTGACAAAAACGTGGGCTTTATAGTTTTATAGACTGGATTTGAATTCTTAGCTGTGTGAACTTGGACATGTTATTAACACACCTAACCCCTAGATTCTTCCCAGTGAAAGGGGGATGAATATCTTTGCCTATCCAATGGGGATGTTGCGAAGCTCATTCACGAACTGAACAGAGATACAGAAATACAAGGTCTTGCAGCCATCAAACCCTACTGATGCTGTTAGATTTTCTGTCCCAAAGAAAGTATGGATCACATCTCCAGGAATGTTTTTTTTTTTTTTAATCAATGAGGTACTTGGGAGTTTGAGAGTCTTCCTAGTTACTATTAAAAACTCATCATATGAAACACGTGTCTGGCTCCAGATTAATTCTTTTGTATAAATTTCTTTCCTCTTTTGTTTTGCTACCAGGATAAGAGGGGCTGTGAGTCATTAAATTAAGGCAACATGAATTTCTGAAACTTCTGCTTTTGTTTAAGATGCTTTTCCCAAAGTAAGCTGATATTTTACAGTGAGTTTTGAAAGAGACACAATTTAATATTTTTTTATAGGGACAGTGTCAGAGGTAGTTGGAGGGAATTGGAAAAATAGTAAGCAATAAAAGAAAATAATAAATAATAATAATTAGTAATAAAAGAAATAAAATCTATCATACATTTCTAGAGTTTAACCACCGTAGAGAAAGAATTTTGTTCTTCAGTCCAACTATTTTCTTTTCTCTTTGTCTTACTCTTAGCTATTATTAACAAAGATCAGATGGAAGTGTCCTAGAATTTGTCAGTGATTTGCATGATGGTTTTCAAGTTTCAAAGAGAAAAAAGCTAAAAACAAAAACAAAAAAGAGAAAAAAGCTGGCAGCTAACAAAAGTAAAACTTTTAAGGAAATTCTAACACTACTGAAATATGTTTTATTATAAGTGGGAAAGGTAGAGATGGAAATGCTGCTCTTACTGGAAGCTTTTTTATTTTTATGACAACCACCACAAAGCGCTTGAAAGATGACCTATGACCAGCTTTCGATTACTGTTGTTGTTTTTCCTTTTTTATGTCTTTCCTATTGAGGGATCCCACCAATGGTAACCAAATGTATAATCCTTCTACCCTCTAATCTTTAATACAGCTTGCTCCTGAGACTAAGGCAGTCATTCATTGGATTATGGATATTCCTTTCGTGCTCTCTGCCAATCTCCATGGAGGAGACCTTGTGGCCAATTACCCCTATGACGAGACGCGGAGTGGTAGGTGTTCCTTCTGCTTCTCTAATGGTTCAAGGTTTACAATCGTTTTATGAGGGTTTATAGGATGATTTCTATATGGACCATTTTTTTAAGGAACTGGCCATTAAGTGATTTTGCCTGTAGAAGGACGTATGTTTATTTCATGTGGCATTCGTATAAATATTTGGCAGAAAAGGACTGTAACTTTTTAATAAGTTTAGTTTAAGAGGACCGTGATCTTGACAGAATGCAAGAGAAAGGGAGAAAACAGAGGTCATGAACTTGGGTCACTCTTGAACCCTGGTAGAATCGAGAGATAATGGAAATGATACAGGTTTGTGTACAAGATGGCTTAAAAATGAAAGCGGTCTTTTTGCAGCTTGATCAGGGCCCATGTGGATCTCTCCCCGTCTTACCATACACTCACGCTTTTGCATTTGGAACTGTTTCTAGTGGTGTCAGGGAGGGGAAAGTGGTGCTTTGACTTTCTCAAATTAGTTTTGGTTAAATTTCAGGCACAGCAAGCTTTAGTCAGATAGTTATTTTCAACTTAACTTTTTGTCGCTCCAAGAAATTTCCTGCTATGGATGGGTTCTCAAAGGTCTTTGAAGAATTCATTCTTTGCAAGCACACGATGATAATTTTAGATATGGGAAACTTTGAGCCTTGAAGAGAGTCTTTGGTGAAACATTAAAATTTATAGATTTTGTAGTTTGTCAATAGCTGGGAAATTTAAAAGCCTGGCATATTTTATCATATATGAAGACACAGTGTATCAAAATATGTATTATTTCTTTTTATATTACACATGGGAGATTTTTTTAAACTTTAAAACTCAAATACTGAAAAGGATGTGTGAGAATGATTCATGGTGGCTATGAGGTTACATTTTTTATTTTATTATTATTATTTTAAAGATTTTATTTATTTACTTGAGAGAGTGAGAGAGAGATAGAGATAGAGAGAGAGTGCGCACATGAGCAGGGGTGGGGAGGGGCAGAGGGAGAAGCAGACTCCCAGCTGAGCAGGGAAGCCCCACACTGGGCTCCATTCCAGGACCCCAGGATCATGACCTGAGCGGAAGGCAGCTGCTTAACCGACTGAGCCACCCAGGCACCCAGAGGTCACATTTTTTAAATTAAAAATTTTAACAATGGAAATCTCCTTTCTGTTTTCTCAGGTCAAGTTTACCACGAGTTTATCACCTTTTCTCATGAAGCTTTCAGTGCATAAGTAGAATGTCCTTTCTACCCAATTTCTACATTGTGGTGTGGAACAGAATGGTATATAACTTAAACACTAAGCGTAATTGTTGAGCATTTAGACCATCACTCCTTTCCCATTGTGATGTTGATAAAAAAAAAAAAAAAAAAAAAAATCAGGGCGCCTGGGTGGCTCAGTTGGTTAAGCGACTGCCTCCTGCTCAGGTCATGATCCCTGAGTCCTGGGATCGAGTCCCATATCAGGCTCCCCTAGCTCTGCGGGGAGCCTGCTTCTCCCTCTGCCTCTGCCTGCCACTCGCCCTGCTTGTGCGCGCTCTCTCTCTATCTCTCTGTCAAATAAATAAATAAAATCTTAAAAAAAAAAAAAAATCAGCAAGAGGGCACTTGGGTAGCTCAGTTGGTTAAGCGTCGGCTTTCGGCTGAGGTCATGATCCCGAAGTCCTGGGATGGAGTCCCGCATGGGGCTCCCTGCTCCGCGGGAAGGCTGCTTCTACCTCTCCCTCGGCTGCTCTCTCTCGCTCTGTCAAATAAATAAAATCTTAAAAAAAAATAGGTCAGCAAGAGACAACACTGAACCACTCTTTCAAAAACACGCAATGCTCTTTGGTCTATATTAATTTCTTTAACCTTGTGGGTTTATTTTCTAGGTAGTGCTCATGAATATAGCTCCTGCCCAGATGACGCCATTTTCCAAAGCTTGGCTCGGGCGTACTCCTCTTTTAACCCACCCATGTCTGACCCCAGTCGGCCACCGTGTCGCAAGAACGACGACGACAGCAGCTTTGTAGATGGAACAACCAATGGTGCTGCTTGGTACAGTGTACCTGGCGGTGAGTTTCCCTTTCGCTTTGTGCTTCGGTGCTTCGGCGAATTATTTATAGTTACCATTTAGATGTAGAGAGCTTTCAGTCCTCCTCAAACATTAAGAAATAGACGGAATCTATGGTTCATCCATTAAAATTAGTTTTCTGCATGAATGGTTGCTATGTATAGTTTTGTTTTTGTTGATTCTTAAAAAATCAAGATGCTAATTGAAGACATATGAGAAATGAACTAAAGACGTCCATGGGAAAGATATAAATCGAATATTGTGAAATATCCTACTTAAGATAGCTTCCTTATTATATATATTATATTAGTTAAGCTTTTACTATAGTCAAATGTATATATTAGAGGGCAGTGTATACCCTTGGTCCATATACCTTTTATTTTTCTTTTAAATGATGGGATAATGGGTACTATTTGATGTGGAATATTAGTTTATATTCACTACTGTAATAAGCACTATTAGATCATGAAGCTCTTCACCTTTTATGGGGTTGGAAAAGGGAAAAGCTCACAGGCAGCAAGTTCGCTGGAGGAAGCATCTTCTAGGTGACCAGGGCAGCAATCCTGACTCCCTTTGCCCCACGTAGACTTTATAGAACTCTTATTTTCATGGTTAGTCGGACCATCAACAGTTGTGTAACACACACTCTATCCAGGATGAAGACTGAAATGTAAAGATACTGATATGTTTTGTTTTTTTTTTTCCACCCTCTTTGCCCAAGAACGATTTTCTATGACCCACCTGGAAATGCAAGAGAATTAGGGCAGTAGCAGCACTAGCGAATTATAGGGTTTGGGTTTGTTTAATATGCTTCTTTTATTGAATTATGCCCTGAGAAAAATATTCTTCCTGATATTTTTCTTTCTGATATATGTTTGTTTTGTTTTAACTTATATTTTGCATCAGGCCAGATCAGATTTAGCACTTTTGTCCCCCTATAGCCTGAGAAATAAAGTCAGATTTAGGATTTAGACTATGTCGAATATGTCAGATGGGAAGTAATTTCATAATTCAATTTTTATAAAAACTTTAATGATTCCTTTGGAATTACGTTTATAGACAAACAGTGTATTGTCTACAGAATACCGAGAGATGTATATCTGTAAAATAATGACAATAACAATAATAATAATATTAATCTTAGTGATTATGAACCACAATAATCAAAGAAAGCTTTGACTTTCTTTAGCTCTCTAGATAGTGAATGAAATCAGTGTCCTAGGTCCATGTTTTCTAGAAGCAGAGCCTGAGATAAGGATTTGGTTGCTTGTAATTTATTGAGGAAGTGCTCTTTAGGAAAAACCCTGTATGGAAGTGAGGCAAGCAGGGTAGGGAGGGGGATCGAGGTGAACAAGGATGTGGTCACAGGGACAGCCATAACGTCGGCCTGAGCCATTGGGAGGAAGGCCTCAAGTCTAAATCACAAGCAGGATTATCCTGCCCTGAGGCTAGGGGAAGGGGACCAACCTTTGGTGGCTTCATATAAGCCAGTCTTTGGTTGGGGATTGCTAGGAGGGTTTTGGAATGAGAGATAGGAGGGAGTAACCTCCCAAGCTAGGTGGTTTCTATCAGCCGCTCTCCTAGAAAACAGCGGTCAGCTCTGAGCTCTTAACAGCCAACACTCAAACAGCAATTTGGGGATGGACCCCCTGGCTCAGTAAAAGCAATCCTGTGGGTACCAATAGCATTCACTACTAGCTTGAATCAGGTTCAAAGTAAAATTGTTCTGGATGCAGAATCTTCTCTCGGTACAGTTTGCAGTGTTCTTATTATGCCTCGTATGTAGTAGATACTCAGTGAATGTTAAATTAGTATGTAGTATTTTATTAAGACTCCCAAGCCCTTAGGAATCTACTGTGCTATTGGTTCGACTTAAAGAACAAAATAGTAGGTCAGACCATCTTATATGACTGTCCTAGCTCTTCCCTGATAGAGAGGTAGGTTTAGAGGGATGCACATTTCTTTAGTAGCCCAGTAAGGGTTGAGGGTTTGACCCTATTGTCTTTTTTAAGAAAATTATTATTATTTAAAAATTTTATTTTCCCCAGCTTTATGGACATATAATTGCATATAACATCGTGTAAGTCTAAGGTGTATGATGTGATTTATTTATTGTATGTATTGCATAAATTATTACCTAATAAGGTTAGCTAAGACATCCATCACTTGACATAATTACCATTTTTCTTTTTTTTTTTTTTTTTTTTTGTGGTGAGGACATTTAATATTTACTCTCTCAGCAGCTTTCAAATATATTATACAGTATTGTTAACTGTAGTCACCATGCTGTATATTAGCTCCCCAGAACATACTCATTTTATAACAAGCAGTTATAAGCGGGCTTTTTAAAATTTCATATATGAGTGAGATCATTCAGTGTTTGTCTTTCTCTGTCTGAATTATTTCACTTAGCATAATGCCTTCAGGGTCCATCCATGTTATTGCAAATGGCAGGATTTCCTTAATTTTTATGGCTGAATGATATTCCATTGTTTATATATACCACATTTTCTTTATCCATTCATCTGTCCATGGACACTTAGGTTGTTTCCATGTCTTGGCTACTGTGAATAATGCTGCAGTGAACATGGGAGTGCAGATATCTATCTCTTCTAGATAATGATTTCATTTTCTTTGGATATATACCCAGAATTAGGATTGCTAGATCATATGGTAGTTCTATTTTTAATTCTTTTGGGAACCTCTGAACCTACCTTTCCAATAGTGAATATACCAATTTACATTCTCACCAACAGTGCACAAAAGTTTTCTTTTTGCATTTTTGCCAGCACTTACTGTCTCTTATCTTTTTGATAATAGCCATTCTAACAGGTATGAGGTGATGTCTCATACCTGTTGGTTTGAGATGTGGCTTTGATTTGCATTTCCTGGATGATTAGTGATGTTGAGCATCTTCTTATATGTCAGTTGGTCATCTCTATGTCTTCTTTGGAAAAATGTGTAGTCAGGTTCTTTGTCCATTTTTAATTGGATTATTTGTTTCTTTGCTATTGAGTTGTATGAGTTCCTTGTATATTTTTTATATTAACCCCTCATCGGATAGTTTGCAAATATTTTCTCCCATTCTATAGATTGATTGTCTTTTCATTTTTTTGACTGTTTCTTTTTCTGTACTGAAGTTTTTAGTTTGATGTAGTCCTGCTTGTTTATTTTTGCTTTTTTTGCTTGTGTTTTGTTGCCATATCCAAAAGCTGTTGCAAAGACCAATGACAGGGAGGTTTTTCCCCTATGTTTTCTTTCTTTTTTTTTTTTTTTAAAGATATTATTTATTTGACAGAGAGAGGCACAGTGAGAGAGGAAACACAAGTAGGGGGAGTGGGAGAGGGAGAAGCAGGCTTCCCGCGGAGCAGGGAGTCCGATGCGGGGCTCGATCCCAGGACCCTGGGATCATGACCTGAGCCGAAGGCAGACGCTTAATGACTGAGCCACCCAGGCGTCCCTGCCCTATGTTTTCTTCTAGGGGCTTTATGATTTCAGGTCTTACATTTACTTTTTCAATCCATTTTGAGTTAATTTTTGTGTATGGTGTAAAATAACATTCCAGTGTCTTTCATTTGTGTGTGGATATCCAGTTTTCCAATACCTTTCACTAAAGAGATTAGCCTTTACCCGTTGAATATTCTCAGTTCCCTTGTCAAATATTAGTTAACTGTATGTGCCAGGATTTATATCTGGGCTCTTAATTCTGGACTTTTGATCTGTGTGTCTGTTTTTATGCCAGTATCATACCATTTTGATTACTATAGCTTTATAGTATAGACTGAAGACAGAAAGTGTAATGTCTCCAGCTTTATTCTTATTTCTCGATTGCTTTGTCTGTTTGGTGTCTTTTGTGGTTCCATTTAATTTTAGAATTTTTTTCTGTCTTTAAAGAATGCCATTGGAATTTTGATAGGGATTGCATTGAATCTGTAGATCATTTTGAGTAGTATGGACATTTTAATAATATTAATTCTGATCTATGAACACAGGATATCTTTCCATTTGTTTGTGTCTTCTTCAGTTTCTTTCATCAATGTCTTATGGTGTTCAGTTTATAGATCTTTCACCTCCTTGGTTAAATTTATTCCTGAGTACTTTATTGCTTTTGATACTGTTGTAAATGGGATTGTTTTGTTTGTTTGTTTTTTGGATAGCTCATTGTTAGTTATAGAAATGCAACTGATTTTTGTATGTTGTTTTTGCAGCCTGCAACTTTAATGAATTTATTTATTGGTTCCAAGAGTTTTTCGGTGCAATCTTTAGGACTTCCTGTGTCCTTATCATCTGCAAACAAAGACAGTTTTACTGTCTTATCATCTGCAAACAAAGACAGTTTTACTTCATTTTCTCCAATTTGGATGTCTTATTTCTTTTTCTTGCCTGATTGTTTTGACTAGGACTTCTAATACTATGTTGAATAGGAGTGGTGAGAGTGGGCACCCTTTTCTTGTTCCTGATCTTAGAGAAAAAGCTTTCAGCCTTTCACCATTAATGATGTTAGCTGTGGGCTTGCCATATATAGCATTTATTATGTTGTGGTACATTCCTTTTACATCCAATTTGTTGAGTTTTTATCGTGAAAAGATGTTGAATTTTGTCAAAATCTTTTTACGCAATTTTTGAGATGATTGTGATTTTTTTTTTTTTAAAGATTTTATTTATTTATTTGACAGAGAGAGAAACACAGCGAGAGAGGAAACACAAGCAGGGGGAGTGGGAGAGGGAGAAGCAGGCTTCCTGTGGAGCAGGGAGCCCAATGCGGGGCTCGATCCCAGGACGCTGGGACCATGACCTGAGCTGAAGGCAGACGTTTAACGACTGAGCCACCCAGGCGCCCCAAGATGATTGTGATTTTTATCTTTCATTCTATCAATGTGGTGTATCACATTTGTTGATTTGCATATGTTGAATCATCTTTATATCCCAAATATACAGTCTACTTGATCATCCTGTATGAACCTTTCAATGTGCTGTTGAATTCAGTTTGCTAGTATTTTGTTGAGAATTTTTGCAACTGTATTCGTCAGGGATATTGGCCTGTAGTTTTCTTTTCTTGTAATGTCCTTTTCTGGC
Source organism: Phoca vitulina (assembly GCF_004348235.1). Taxonomy (NCBI): domain Eukaryota; kingdom Metazoa; phylum Chordata; class Mammalia; order Carnivora; family Phocidae; genus Phoca; species Phoca vitulina. The sequence goes on from NW_022589717.1 coordinate 39,941,161, forward strand.
TTTGGTATCAGGGTAATGCTGGCCTGTAAAATGAGTTTGGGAGTATTTCCTCCTCTTCAGTTTTTGGGAAGAGTTTTAGAAGGATTGGTGTTAATTCTTCTTTGAATGTTTGGTAGAATTCACCAGTGAAACCATCTTGGGCCTTTCTTTGTTGGGAAATTTTTGATTGCTTGTTCAATCTTCTTACTAGTAATTGGTCTGTTTCAGATTTTCTGTTTCTTCATAATTCAGTCTTGGTGGGCTGTATGTCTCTAGAAATTAACCCATTTCTTCTAGGTTATCCAATTGTTGGTCTATAATCATTCATAGTCTCTTAAGATCCTTTGCATTTCTGTCATATCAGTTGTAATGTCTCCTCTTCCATTTCTGATTATTTTTTGAGTTTTCTCTCTCTTAATTCTTAGTCTAGTTAAATGTTTGTCAGTTTTGTTTATCTTTAAAAAAAAATCCAGCTATCAGATTTGTTGATCTTTCCTTTTGTTTTTCTTGTCTGTATTTCATTTGTATCTGCTCTGATCTTTCTTATTTCCTTCTTTCTGCTAACTTTGGACTTAGGTTGTTCTTCTTTTTCTAGTTCCTTGATATATCAAGTTAGATTGTTTATTCAAGATCTTTCTTTTTTCTTAATGCAGGCATTTATTGTAATAAACTTTCCTCTTAGAACTGCTTTTACTGCATCCCATAAGTTTTGGTGTGCTGTGTTTCTATTTTTGTTTGTTTCATAATATTTTGGTTTCCCTTTTGATTTCCTTTTTGACCCATTGGTTGTTCAGAAGTGTGTTGGTTTAATTTTCTACATAATTGTGAATCTATCCTGCATAATATTCCATGTGGGTTTGAGAAGAATGTGTAATTCTGCTGTTGGATGGAATGTTCCATTTATGTCTGTTAGGTACATTTGGTCTAACATATAGTTCAAGGACAGTTTTTACTTATAGATTTCTGACTGGATAATCTATCCATTGTTGAAACTGGGATATTGAAGTCTCCTATTATTATTGAATTGTTGTCTGTTTTTCCCTTCAGGTCTATTAGTATTGGCTTAATATATTTAGATGCTCCAGTGTTGAGTGCATATATAATTCTCAAGAGTTAGTTCCTTTGAGAAATTTACCCTTCTATCATTTTATAATGACTTTTTTTGTCTCTTGTTAAAGCTTTTTGGCTTAAAGTGTATTTTGTCTGATAAAAGTATAGCTACCCCTACTCTTTTTAGGTTTCCAATTGCATGGAATATCTTTTTCCATTCCTTCACTCCAAACTTTCATTGTCCTTAAAGATGATGTGAGGCTCTGAAGCTCTGGTAGGCACCATAGAGTTGGATCCTGGTTTTTTGTTTGTTTTGTTTAAAATCTGTTCAGATATTCTATGTCTTTATGGAGGATTTAAACCATTAACACTTAAAAGATATATTAATACCATCTTATTGTTTTCTGGCTGTTTTGTAGTTCTGTTATTCCTTTCTTGCTCTCTTTCTGACTTCCTTTGTGAATTGATGATTTTCCTTAGTGATATGCTTTGGTTCTTATACCTTTATCTTTTGTGAATCTATTATAAGTTTTTGCTTTGTGGTTAGCATGAGGCTTACATCTTATAGACATAGCAGTCCATTTTAAGCTGATAACTTAATTTTGATTGCTTACAAAAACACTTTTTATGCCATTCCCCACCAATATTTTGTTTTTGATGTCACAGTTTACATTTTTCATGTTATGTATTCATTAGTAAATTATTGTGGCTATAGTTATTTTTAATACTTTTGTCCTCTAATTTTTATACTAGAGTTATGTGATTAACACACTACCATAATACAGTATTAGAATCTTTTGGATTTAACTCTATACCTACCTTTACCAGTATGCTGCATATTTTTATATGTTTCCATGTTACACATTAGTATCCTTTCATTTCAGCTTCAAGAACGCCTTGCAACATTTCTTGTAAGACAGTTCTAATGGTGATGAACTTCAGCTTTTGTTTGTTTGGGAAAGTATCTCCTTCATTTCTGAAGGACAACTTTGCTGAGTAAAGTTTTCTTGGTTGGCAGTTTTTTTCTTTCACTTTGAACATATCATCCCACTGTCTCCTGGCCTATAGGGTTTCTGCTGAGAAATCTGCTGATAGCCTTATGGCGGGGGTGGGGGCTGTTCTTTTGTAAGTTATAAGCTTTTTTTTTTTTTCCCCCTTTTAGCTCCTTTTAAGATTATCTCTTTGTCTTTGATTTTTTTGACTGCTTTATTCTAATATGTCCTGGAAATCTTTTTGAATTGAAATTTTTGGGGACCTATGAACTTGGATGTCCAAATTTCTTCCTGGATTTAGGACACTCTCAGCCATTATTTCTTGATATTAGCTTTCTGCCTCTTCTCTTTCTCTTCTCCTTCTGGGACTCTGTGATGTGTAGATTGTTTTTTTTCTTTTTTTTTAAAATTTTATTTTATTATGTTATGTGGGTCACCATACAATACAGTTTCCGATGCAGTGATCCACGATTCATTGTTTTCGTACAACACCAGTGCTCCGTGCAATACGTGCCCTCCTTAATACCCATCACCGGGCTAACCCACCGCCCACCCCCGTCCCCTCTAAAACCCTCTGTTTGTTTCTCAGAGTCCATAGTCTGTGATGGCTCATCTCTCCTTCTGATCTCCCCCCCTTCATTTTTCCCTTCTTTCTCCTAATATCCTCCATGCTATTCCTTATGTTCCACAAATAAGGGAAACCATATGATAATTGACTTTCTCTGCTTGACTTATTTCACTTAGCATAATCTCCTCCAGTCCCATTCATGTTGATGTAAAAGTTGGGTATTCATCCTTTCTGATGGCTGAGTAATATTCCATTGTATATATGGACCACATCTTCTTTATCCATTCGTCTGTTGAAGGGCATCTCGGCTCTTTCCACAGTTTGGCTATTGTGGACGTTGCTGCTATGAACATTGGGGTGCATATGGCCCTTCTTTTCACTACATCTGTGTCTTTGGGGTAAATACCCAGGAGTGCAATTGCTGGGTCATAGGGTAGCTCTATTTTTAATTTTTTGAGGAATCTCCACACTGTTTTCCAAAGTGACTATACCAACTTGCATTCCCACCAACAGTGTAAGAGGGTTCCCCTTTCTCCACAACCTCTCCAACATTTGTTGTTTCTTGTCTTGTCAATTTTTGCCATTCTAACTGGTGTACGGTGGTATCTCAATGTGGTTTTGATTTGAATTTCCCTGATGGCTAATGATGATGAACATTTTTTCATATGTCTATTAGCTATTTGTATGTCTTCTTTTGAGAAGTGTCTGTTCATGTCTTCTGCCCATTTTTTGACTTGATTATTTGTTTTTTGGGTGTTGAGTTTGAGAAGTTCTTTAAAGATCTTGGATACCAGCCCTTTATCTGTAATGTCATTTGCAAATATCCCATTCTGTGGGTTGCCTCTTTGTTTTGTTGACTGTTTCCTTTGCTGTGCAGAAGCTTTTTATCTTGATGAAGTCCCAAAAGTTCATTTTTGCTTTTGTTTCACTAGCCTTTGGAGATGTATCTTGAAAGAAGTTGCTGTGGCCGATGTCAAAGAGGTTACTGCCTATGTTCTCCTCTAGGATTTTGATGGATTCCTGTCTCATATTGAGGTCTTTCATCCATTTTGAGTTTATCTTTCTGTATGGTGTTAGAGAATGGTCGAGTTTCATTCTTCTACATGTGGCTGTCCAATTTTTCCCAGCACCATTTATTGAAGAGACTGTCTTTTTTCCATTGCATATTTTTTCCTGCTTTGTCGAAGATTATTTGACCATAGAGTTCAGGGTCCATATCTGGGCTCCCTATTCTGTTCCATTGGTCTATATGTCTGTTTTTGTGCCAGTACCATGCTATCTTGGTGATCACTGCTTTGTAATATAGCTTGAAATCAGGCAACGTGATACCCCCAGCTTTGTTTTTCTTTTTCAACATTTCCTTGGCGATTCAGGGTCTTTTCTGATTCCATACAAATTTTAGGATTGTTTGTTCCAGCACTTTGAAAAGTGTTATTGGAATTTTGATCGGGATGGCATTGAAGGTATAGATTGGTCTGGGTAGCATAGACATTTTAACAATGTTTTTTCTTCCGATCCATGAGCATGGAATATTTTTCCATCTTTTTGTGTCTTCTTCAATTTCTTTCATGAGTGTTCTGTAGTTCCTAGAGTATAGATCCTTTACCTCTTTGGTTAGGTTTATTCCAAGGTATCTTATGGTTTTTGGTGCTATAGTAAATGGAATCATTTCTCTAATTTCTCGTTCTACAGTTGCATTTTTAGTGTATAAGAAAGCAACTGATTTCTGTGCATTGATTTTGTATTTTGCCACATTACTGAATTGCTGTATGAGTTCTAATAATTTGGGGGTGGAGTCTTTTGGGTTTTCCACATAAACGTATTATGTCATCTGTGAAAAGAGAGAGTTTGACTTCTTCTTTGCCAATGTGAATACTTTTATTTCTTTTTGTTGTCTGATTGCTGCTGCTAGGACTTCTAGTACTGTGTTGAACAATAGTGGCAAGAGTGGGCATCTTTGACAAGTTCCTGATCTTAAGGGAAAGGCTCTCAGCTTTTCCCCATTGAGGTTGATATTCACTGTGGGTTTTTCATAGATGGATTTTATGAACTTGAGGAATGTTCCCTCTATCCCTATACTCTGAAGAGTTTTAATCAGGAAAGGATGCTGTATTTTGTCAAATGCTTTTTCTGCATCAGTTGGGAGGACCATATGGTTCTTCTCTCTCCTCTTATTAATGTGTTTTATCACACTGATTGATTTGTGAATGTTGAACCACGCTTGCATCCTGGGGATAAATCCTACCTGGTCGTGGTAGATGATCCTTTTAATGTATTGTTGGATCCTATTGGCTAGAATTTTGTTGAGGATTTTGGAATCCATATGCATCAGGGATATCGGTCTGAAATTCTCCTTTTTGGTGGGGTCTTTGCCTGGTTTGGGGATTAAGGTAATGCTGGCCTCACAGAATGAGTCTGGAAGTTTTCCTTCTGTTTCTATTTTTTGAAACAACTTCAGTAGAATAGGTATTATTTCTTCTTTGAATGTTTGGTAGAATTCCCCAGGGAATCCATCAGGCCCTGGACTCTTGTTTTTTTGGGAGGTTTTTGATCACTGCTTCAATCTTGTTACTGGTTATTGGCCTCTTCAGGTTGTCAATTTCTTCCCGTTTCAGTCTTGGGAGTTTATAGGTTTCCAGGAAGGCCTCCATTTCATCCAGATTGCTCAGTTTATTGGCACATAGTTGTTGATAATAATTTCTAATAATTGTTTCTATTTCCTAGGTGTTAGTCATGATCTCTCCCCTTTCATTCATAATTTTATTAATTTGGGTCCTTTCTCTTTTCTTTTGGATAAGTCTCGTCAGTGGTTTATCGATCTTATTAATTCTTTCAAAGAACCAGCTTCTAGTTTCGTTGATCTGATCTACTGTGTTTCTGGTTTCTAATTCATTGATCTCTGCTCTAATCTTAATTATTTCTCTTCTAATGTGTGGCTTAGGTATCGTTTGTTGCTTTTTCTCTAGTTCTTTAAGGTGTAGAGTTAGTTGGTGAATTCGGGATTTTTCTATTTTTTGAGTGAGGCTTGGATGGCTATGTATTTCCCCCTTAGGACCAGTTTTGCAGTATCCCATAGGTTTTGGACCAGTGTGTTTTTGTTCTCATTGGTTTCCATGAATTGTTTAAGTTCTTCTTTGATTTCCTGGTTGACCCAAACATTTTTGAGCAGAGTGGTCTTAAGCTTCCAAGTGTTTAAATTTCTTTCAAATTTTTTCTTGTGATTGAGTTCCGGTTTTAAAGCATTATGGTCTGAGAATGTGCAGGGAATAATCTCAATCTTTTGGTATCAGTGAGACCTGATTTGTGACCCAGTATGTGGTCTATTCTGGAGAAAGTTCCATGTGTGCTTGAGAAGAATGGGTATTCTGTTGTTTTAGGGTGGAAAGTTCTGTATATATCTATGAGGTCCATCTGGTTCACTGTGTCATTCAAAGCTCTTGTTTCTTTTCTTTTCTTTTTTTTTTTTTTTTAAAGATTTTATTTATTTATTTGACAGAGATAGAGAGAGAGAGCACAAGTAGGCAGAGAGGCAGGCAGAGAGAGAGGGAGAAGCAGGCTCTCTGCTGAGCAGGGAGCCCTATGCAGGACTTGATCCCAGGACCCTGGGATCATGACCTGAGCTGAAGGCAGCCGCTTAACCAACTGAGCCACCCAGGCACCCAAAGCTCTTGTTTCTTTGTTGATTTTCTGCTTAGATGATCTGTCTACTGCTGAGAGTGGAGTGTTGAGGTCTCCTACAATTAACATATTGTTATCAATATGACTTTTTATTTTAGTTAACAGTTGGCTTATGTAGATGGGTGCTCCCAAGTTGAAGGCGTAGATATTTACAATTGTTAGATCTTCTTGTTGGATAGACCCTTTAAGAATGATATAGTGTCCTTCTGTGTCTCTAACTACAGACTTTAGTTTAAAATCTCATTTGTCTGATATAAGAATCGCTACCCCAGCTTTCTTTTGAGATTTGTTGGCATGGAAGATGGATCTCCATCCCTTCACTTTCAGTCTAGATGTATCTTTAGGTTCAAAATGAGTCTCTTGTAGACAGCATATAGATGGTTCCTGTCTTTTTATCCAGTCTGCAACCCTGTGCTGTTTTATGGGAACATTTAGGCCTTTCACATTGAGAGTGATTATTGAAAGATATGAATTAATTGTCATCATGTTGCCTGTGAAGACCTTGTTTTTATAGATTGTCCCTGTAAATTTCTTTTCTATATCAATCTTGGGGTCTTTCTCTTTTTATAGAACCCCCCTTAATAATTCTTGCAGGGCCGGCTTAGTGGTCACATATTCTCTCAGTTTCTGCCGGTCTTGGAAGCTCTGCATCTCTCCATCTATTCTAAATGACAGCCTTGCTGGATAAAGTATTCTTGGCTGCATGTTCTTCTCATTTAGTACCCTGAATATGTCTTGCCAGGCCTTTCTGGCTTGCCAGGTCTCTGTGGATAGGTCTGACGTCATTCTGATGTTCCTTCCTCTGTACATAAGGAATCTCTTCCCCCTAACTGCCCTTAAGATGGTTTCCTTGGTTCTAAGGTTTACGAGTTTTACTATTATATGCTGGGGTGTTGGCCTGTTTTCCTTGATCTTGGGAGGGGTCCTCTCTGCCTCTAGGACACGAGTGTTTGTTTCATTCCCTAGATTAGGGAAGTTCTCAGCTACGATTTGCTCAAATATATCTTCTAGTCCTTTCTCTCTCTCCACCCCCTCAGGGATTCCAATAATTCTGACATTGGAACGTTTCATGGTGTCACTTATTTCTCTGATTCTATTTTCATGGATTCTGAGTTGTTTTTCCCTGGCCTCCTCGTTTCCCTTTTTGTCTATTAATTGGTCTTCTAGGTCACTAATTCGTTCTTTTGCCTCACTTACCCTAGCTGTTAGATTATCTAGATTGGATTGGATCTCATTGATAGCATTTTTAAGTTCTGCCAATTCAGCTTTCATTTCTGCCCTTAGAGACTGTATGTTGCCATTAATTGATTTCTCCATTCTAGCTATTGTCTTCACAATTGCTAGCCTGAATTCAATCTCCGACATCTTGGTTATATCTGAAACCATTTGTAAATCTGTGGCATAAGTCAGAGTCTCTGAGTCTTTCCTATTTTGGGGGTTCCTCCTCCTAGTCATTCTGTTGAGGGGTGTTTGAGGGGAAGTACAGAGCCCAAATTATTGACCACATCCCAAGTAAGATGCACCTGTTTTCTAGGACCTTAGGGTTGCTGGCCTCTTGTTTTCCCAGCCTGTCTCATGGGGGAGGGGCCTACCGTGCTGTTACTCAAGCAACCCTGTTTGAGCAGATTTGCCCTGCCCCCTGTGGTGGGTGATGGACTCAGTGAAAACTGTTTTTTGGGGGCTTTTTTTCTCTGGTGGCTTTCCCTGGTGGCTTTCCGTGTCTTTTCCAAGAGTCCGAGCAGAAGAAACCCTTTCCAGTCCTCTGCCTCAGAGCAGAGAGATCACAGTCTGTTCTTCAGTGAGCTCTCCAGGCCACACTATCTCCGTTTCTGTCTGTGCTGCTTAAAACTGCAGTGGTCCTGGGTTGTGCGCCTCTCAGCAGTGCTCCCAGTCCTCGCCTCCAGGTCGGGGCACGTCTCTGCTCTTTGGGCTTCTAAAACCACCAGCCGCCCCCAGTTCACACGCGTGGCCCCGCAGCTCTGAGTTTCCGTCCAGGGGCAACCCTAAAGTCCTTTCCCCGCCGCTACCAGTCTTCGAGTGTGTGCCCGGTCCCCAGCACTGGAGGCTGTCGCTCACCTGCAGTATAGGATCCCGGCAGCCAGGCTCCCTCCCACTGCCGTTTATCCTCCGATATGTGCCTGCGGAATCACGGCTCCCTGCTTTGTACCTTGAAACCAACCGCCTGTGATATTCTGTTTGTAGAGATCCAGATCTATCTTCTTACATCTCAGGCTGATTTCGTGGGTGTTCAGAGTGGTCTGGTAGATATCCATCTCAATTCCAGGGACTGGTTGGAATAGGGTCCCCTACTCCTCTGCCATCTTTTGCCCCCCGTAGATTGTTTTCTTAATGGTATCCTGTAGTCATGTAAACTTTCTTCACTCTTTTTCATTCTTTTGTCTTTGTTTTCCTATGGCTGGATGATTTTAAATGACCTGCTTCCTTTAAAAGAATCTGCCTCCTGATTCTTTCTTTTGCTTGATCCAGTCTGATGTTAATGCTCCCTATTGCATTTTCCTCCTTTTAATTCTTTGTATTTTTGTTGTTGTTGTTGTTTTTTAGTTCTTGAACTTCTGTTTGGTTCTTGTTATGATTTCTTTCTGTTCAACTCATTTTGCTCATGTATAATTTTTCTGATTTCATGAATTTGTTTCTGTTTTTTCTTGTAGGTCACTGAGCTTCCTTAAAACAACTATTTTGAACTTTTTATTGCGAAAATCACAGATCTCCATTTCTTTGGGGTTGGTTACTAGAAAATTATTGTGTTCCTTTGGTGGTGTCATGTTTCCTTGATTTTTCATGTTCCTTGAAGTCTTGTGTTGTTGCCTTCCCATTTGAAGAAGAAGGTCACCTCCTCTGTCTTTACCAACAGGCTTTGGTAGAGTAATAACTTCTCTTAGCCCTGTTAGGAATTCTGAGGCTTTCCCAGACCTTTTCTATGCTATACCTCCTCCTTACTTCTTAGGGGGAGAATTCTTAAAATTGTGTGCCTTCTTTTGATCCTGCAAGGTCAGGCCAGTTTCTGATAGCCTACTGTTTGCTTTCTCTAGGGCAGTGCTAAATGCTCAAATTTCTCTCAGCCCTGCAGAGTTGGGCCGGCTTTCTGTGTATGCTCATTAGGCATCTGAAAAGGCTTGCTGTTGCTACTGTCAGTGGCATGCAGAGGGAGCTGGCCACAGGGTGAGGTGTGTGGATGGGGTGTGTAGAATGTTAGGGGTGCCTGTGGGCCAGTTGAGGGGATCTGCAGGCAAGGTGTCCCCAGTGGCTAATGGATAGGCTTCCTGATGGAGTCTGTGATGTGGTTAGTAAGATCTACATCCCTTTGATACACTCTGGAAGTCTTGGCTACTGTTCTCCCAGCCATTCCTTGCCCCGGTCATGTAGTATACTTAAGTTTTCTGGATGGGGTGAGAAAGAAGCTGTGTCCAGCACAACTCACTCACATTCCCACTTTCCCTCATGAGAGAAATCATGGACCAAAAAGTTCTCTCTTGGTACTGAGCTGTGCCACATCAGGGAAGGGCTGATGCAAATAAAGCAAAACCATTACTCTTACTTTCTTCAGTGTATCCAGTCTCTGATTTTTCCCTCCAGTGGTGTGCTGGAACTTCTGCCCTGGACTCCTGGCCTTCCACAAAGGCACTTTGTTCCATGGGTGATTGTCAAGATCGGCGTTCTTTTTCTAGGAAGATCATAGAAAGCTCCTATTCTGTCATTTTGATGTCATTGTTCCCTGTTATCTTCTTTGAAGCCAATTCCAGCAATGCAAAACGTGGTCGATGCCTGCTTTAGCACCCAACAACAGCAATGCCTTAAGCTAAGTGATTGCTTAAGAACCCAAGAGAGTTTCTGCTCTAAGGCAGTAACAGCCTCCCAATTATGTTGTTCTGTCCCTTATGGTACGTGATTTTCCTTGTGGTTTCCCACAGGCTACTCAAAATGCACCGGTTGGTGTATCTTTTGCTTAGCTCCCAATTCAGCAGAACGGCTTGTGTAGAGTTTTCGTCTCCACATGTATATTTTGACTTTCCATTTGGTGCCTTGGCAGGAATGCAAGACTTCAATTATCTCAGCAGCAACTGTTTCGAGATCACTGTGGAGCTTAGCTGTGAAAAGTTTCCACCTGAAGAGACTCTGAAGAGCTACTGGGAGGATAATAAAAACTCCCTTGTTAGCTACCTCGAGCAGGTAAACACCACCTCCAGCATAAAATGGGAGATCTCAGAGCATTTAAACCTGGCATACAATCGTTTCCTGTGAGGAGTCCAGTCCGGGAGTCCATCTGACTCAGAATGAGGATGCTACATTTGGAAAACATGTCGGTAGTAGTCCAAGCAGGCTTTCATTTGTCATAGGTTTTGTGGCTCATGAATATTCACTGAGAACTGATTAAACTGAGATTTGTGGTAAAGTGAAGTGACATCCTGTGTTCATTCATATTGCTCTAAGCCAGGCAGTCCTAGGACCCTCCTCCCTGATTGTCTGGGGCCTGTAGGGTATCCCAGGCAGGACCACGACAAGGGTGAGGTAAGTGAGGTGCCTAGGGCCCAAAACTTAAGGAGGCATTTATTCTTCAGGGCATGTGGGTATAGGATCAGCACCCGAGTGTGAGTGCCTTCTTAAATTCTGTGCCCCATATGCCCCACTTGTTTCACCCTCCGCTGAGCGGGATCTGAGGTAATCATAATACCTATAGCTTTCCTTTATTGGGTGTTTATTGTTTCCCAGGCATTGTTTTGAATGCCTTACATGTAATCATTAATGCATTTAATCTTCACAACAACCTTATGATGGAAGTTGTATCATCGTCGTCATCATCATCATCATCCCTGAATTAAAAATGAGGGATCAGAGACACGGACAAGTCAAACAGCTTGCCTGAAGGCACTCAGGCAGAATTTGAATCCAGGCTGTGTCCTTCCAGAATCACCATGCCATATTGCCTCTGATGACACACAAGCCTAGATCTGTGCTAGAGAGGCACTTAAGGAGCCATTCCAGTGGGGTCTCTATGGAATTTGGGGGGAATCTCACCATCTGCAAGAGTAAGATAACTTACCTACTGAGATTAAACCCAGGCCAGTCCCCTGCCCACCCTACACCTCTATACTATGTTGACATTGGCACCAGGGGCCGCGCTGGTGAAACAGATCTAAAGACTCTGATCCTTGCCTGCGGTGCCTTGATGGTCTTCAGATTCCATTCTGTATGTGGCTTTTTACACCCAAAGCTAAGTAGAGTGATGTCAGTTTCACACGCCAGCAGATAGTCCCGACTAATTTAAAAACTAATTTGATATGAACAAATGATGTTAAATAAACATGAAGCTATTTGCATACATGTGGACAACATATACATAGGACACCAGTGCATTTAAAAAAATGTAAAATCAGCTTAAGTATTCTTTTACACGTGTCAGATATCCATATAACACCTTACTAAAAGTGATTCTCATGGAATAGATCCACCAATTACAAAGATTAAAAATTACATTACACAGTTTTTCAATCAGTGGAATCCTGCTGCATGTTAATATAAAAAGGCATTTTCTACAACAAAAGCTGAGGATAATTAGCCATGCTGACCCTAGAGCAACCCTGATAAGAACCCCCGAATAGTATCTCCTTTGAGGAGAGCTATAAATACATTTTTTGGGAAGAGGAAGTAAGACTGGGCTGTTTGAAAAGTCCTCCACTTAGATGTCAAATAATGACTCCTTTATAATAGTGCTTTTCATTCTATTTATATAGTTCTTTCAACAAAAATTTATTCAGGTACTCTAGTGTCTTAGGCACACTGTGAAGCACTGGGGATAGAAGTCTTCATATTAGTGAGTTCAGAAACGTCAGTACCGAATCACACGAGAGGATGATAAATGCTAAAATAAAGGTCAGTTACAAAAAGCCATGGCAGCACACTGGGTCCCTAAACCAGTCCTGCTCATTAATTTAAAAAAGAGGTTCAGCTGCTGCTTAGGTCTTAGTTATTAAGAAAAAACTCAAGACAAAACAAAACCCACAAATGTGTACCATCAGGAAAGAGGAGAATATGTGTTATATTTATGGTGGCAAGTAAGCATGTATCAGCTCATCAATTTATATAGAAATGAGCTGGAAAGAAGAGGGAACAGGTCGTACAGTCCTGTTTAATGCCACTTGGAATCAGAATTGGATCTGTCCACAGACCCATAGGACCCACCCTGCTAGGACCTCAGTGTTCTGGTAGCAGCTGTGTGGAAGCACTGGGAGTGATATTTACAATGGGCTCATCCAGCTTGCTTCATAGAACACTTAGTTTAGGGAATCAAAGGCTGATGACAGGTCAGTGAAGACTGCCAGAAGTTCTGTGTTGAAATTATTTTATTGACAATGGGACAGAGTACAGTGGGGCTTAGTAATGGAACACCTGGACCTAAAGTCTAAGTGTGGACTAGTTTACAACTCATGGAAAATAGGTGATTAGAAGGTCTAATTCTGTAATTGGTTGAAAGGAAATCCCTTGCAGGGCTTTAAAGGGATGTTTGCAGGAACTGGAATTGTAAAGTTAATTAAGATAAATAGTTTGCTATGGTGGAGAGCCTCTCGCTCAATAGCTTTGGGACAGTCTAGTTCTTAAAATTCCCAAAGAAATTCCCGAAGAATGGTTCTGGGCACCGGCATCAGAATCACCTAGGTTCTTGTTCAAAATGACTTTCCTGGCCCACCACCCAATCCCACTTCCCGCATAGTAGGACCCCAGAGTCTCCATTTCAACAAACTCTTTGGCTGATACCTAACGTATGGGAGGGCTTAAGGGTCAGTGATATGAACAGTTCTAGTAACAATGGAATCTCTGTTTGTTTTGTTTTTTTTTCCCCAGCGTTGGTTGATTGATGTCCTGGAATCTGAGGAGAGAGCATTATAGGAAGGACAAGTGTAGTAAATAGCTTCTTCAGGCATGAGTGAAATTTGAACTTCCATGATTTCCTTTGCAAAAGCCATAAAATGACAGCATTTCCTGATCTGCATTCATGTGGAGTTGTGAGAGCCCGTAACACTTCCATTGAGATTTATTACTACAGTGGAATTTTTCAGAGAAGTTTGCTCCAAAATTGCCATATCAGAGATAGATATCTACTTATTTCACTATTTCTTAAATGGCATACTATAAGTCTTGGGTTGCAGAGGCAGAAAAAATAAAGTCATGAATATTAACTGGGTATATTTGTGCCTAATGCAGGCAAACTATGTGTTTTTGAAGTGATTGACTTATTTTCGAATGGCAAGGAAATTTAAAACTTTCATTTCTCTAAGGTTTATAATATTGATAATACCAGGATTATAGTGCCTCAGTGAGCATAAAGTACATGTGGGTAAATAATGGCTTGTTTACAAGCCTTCTAAATTTCCTTGAAGAGCCCTCATATTAAGAAATTTAAAGTTTGTATTTTTCCTCTGATTTTCTGCTCTCTGTGTAGCTCTCTTCCTCTTCTCTAAATTTTTTCGGATCTCCAAATTGCCTTTAGAGAAAGGAAATACATGTTATTTTTGTAGGGTTTTAGAGATTCTGTATTTTTTTAAAAAAATAGCAAATGCAAAAAGATTTGTTGATTGATAACACGGGGCATCTCTTTGATAAAACATTGTACTACTGCCAGATTTATTCTCTGATGACAAAGGCAGACCTGAGACTTATTCTACCTTCTGTGGGAAATATTTCAGTATCCTCAGGAGCAAAAGAAAATTCGATTTCTAGGGCTAGATGGAGTGAGGACCAAGCTGAACCTCTGGGAAGTTCAGGCATCTTCTGTTAAGTGATTAAGCTTAATGAATCACCATTTGGTAGTCCCAGAAGCAGCACTTTCTCAGGAACCTGAAGTGACTCTCTGTCACTTGAAACACATATTGACTTAGTTGAGTTCTGTTTAAAAACGAAGGAAGAAGCTGCTTTTGTAGTTTGCATTGCATTAGTTATCGACTACAGCTTAATGCCAGGACGTTATTCTCGACAGCGCCTCTTCCGTTTCCTTTCTCAATCCAGTCTTCAGTTTTGAAGTTCACAGATCTTTCGTGTCACTTATTTTCAACAAAAAGAATATTGTTAATGGGGTTACTGCAAGCCTGGTCACAGTATATCTTTTTACTCAACATGAACAAGGGGTAAAGGGCTGGAATGTGATTCTTGTTAGCTGGCAGGGGCCATACAGCCTACACACAGGTGACCAAATGTAAGAGGGAGAAAGTAACGAAATATGCTAAGCCCAGATCTACTTTACAGATATGACAGACTTTTTGTTTGTTCGTTTTGTTTTGGTGATTTGGAAGGTACTTTGTTGTCTTTCTTTGACACAGAACGATATGTCAATTTTCAGGGGATTACTTCCCATTTGTCCACTTGAGAAAGAATAGTGTAGAGAATGTTCAAAACAATTTGAGCATATTTTGATCCTTAAACAATGAGGATCTACAGTATTCTACTCGAAAATAAGGAGTTTTTTTTTTTAAAGATTTTATTTATGTATTTGATAGAGAGAGAATGCGGCAGGCAGAGGGAGAGTGAGAAGCAAGCTCCCCACTGAGCAGGGAGCCCAACGTGGGGCTTGATCCCAGGACCCTGGGATCACGACCTGAGTCGAAGACAGACGCTTAACCGACTGAGCCACTCAGGTGCCCCGAAATTAAGGAGATTCTTGACATGAAACGTGTTCTTAGATAATTTCTAATTTGATTTTTTTGGTTCTTGACCTTCACAGATACACCGAGGAGTTAAAGGCTTTGTCCGAGACCTTCAAGGGAACCCGATTGCCAATGCAACCATCTCTGTGGAAGGAATAGAGCACGATGTTACATCTGGTGGGTGTTCTCTGCCGTGATCTGGAGGCTCTAGTGTAATACAGAGCATGATTACTTGTTATCCTAGTTACAGTTCTTAACGCTATTCTAAGCAAAACAATCGAATGCCTTCTGTCTCTTTACCTCTCTCTCCTCCAGCTTTGATCTAGTTAAATTTCCTTTGTGGGAGCAGGTCAGGCAGTTACTCGGGACGGTTGCTGGCTTAGAACTTGGAGCAGCAGATGGCGCCCTTTCCTCACTCTCGCAGCCCGGAGCTCACAGTGGTGCAACCCACTGGAGGTTCCATGTAGTTTTTTTTTTTTTTTTTTTTTTGTTAATTTTAAGTTCAATTAATTAACAATATAGTGTATTATTAGTTTTAGAGGTAGAGTTCAGTGACTCATCAGTTGCACACAACACCCAGTGCTCATTCCATCACGTTCCGTGTAGTTCTTGAGGCAAAAGCAAATGAACTCGCTGGAGTTGAAGTATCAGCATCTTTCTGATCAATCTGAAGTGCTGACAAGCTGTTAATTGGAGGACCTCAGGAGAGAGTGGAAAGAATAGGAAAGAAAAATGCCAGTGTATTGTGTGTCTAGGATTTCTCACACGTTTCTTCATTTAATCTGTATGACAAATGCAGACTTACTCAGGGTCAAACAAGATGTTAACAGCTTTGAGGTGGATGTTAGTAATTTCTAACTTCAAAACACCATTTCAGTTTTCCCTGTTTGGGGACGAGGATGTATTTTCCTGACAAACCTACCTACTCCTGTTAATCAACATTTATCTGGCTCATTTTAGTTTTAACTGTCATTTGTTGGGTCTTTTCAACAACAACAATATATTTTTAGTTATGAACTGTTCACATATTTCCAGGCCTTATAATTAATGAACATTTACCTTATTTCCCACTCTATACCATTACCTCTTTCTTAACCTCATTTCTAACTTGGGTATTTTTTAAAAATCCTTAACATGCCCCCCTAAAGTCCCATTTATTTATCTATTCAACAAATATTTATCAACACCCCACTAAGTGCCAGCACATCTTGCCAACCAATATACCAGAATTTGTGCCAAGACATTGCTCCCTTAGCCCTCAGGGAGCTCAGAGAGGGCACCCAGGCCTCGGTCCCCTCTGGCCACATGGAGCCTCTTCTGCCTGTTAACCCAAGTGCCAGAGAGATGCGATTTTTTCTGCATTCCATGATGCAGGCATTTTAGGAAAATCTAACATAGGAAATACATACAGGTGGAAAGGAATGAAATCTGAGGAGATCTTTTCGAGGGCAGGATAGGAAGGAGGAATGGAGCCTGAGGTAGAGAGAGAACTGAATGCATTGTCCCGGAAACCCAGAAGTGTTTCAAGAAAGAGAGAGTGATCAGGAGTGCCAAGTAAGATGAACCTTGTGAATGAACCAGTGTGGAGAATCCCTATAGAATCTGTTTCCACGGGCCGGTGGGAGCCTCATTGGAGGGTCTAAGAGAGAATAGGAGAGACATTAGAAATAGAGTATTGACAAATCTCTTCAGACATTTTGCTATAAAGCAAAGGCGATCAGTGATGCACCAGCTGAAAGGAGATGTGGGAGTCAGAGGAAGATTGGGAGAGATGGTCACGGGGGCTTTTCTTTTTTCTGGTTTTATTTTCACAGTGAAGTAAGATGGAAAGCATCAACTGAGAGTGAGGATGAAGAGGATGTGTCAGGGGTGTTAGGAAAAAGGAGAAAGTGTGCAATGTTCACTGGGGCCTGGCTACTCAAAGTGTGCCCCGCCCAGCAGCTGAATTCAGCACTGCCCTGGAGCTGGTTAGGAATGCAGAATCTCAGGCCTCACCCTAGGGCTAGCGAACTAGAATTTGCACTGTACCAAGTTTCCCAAGTGATTGATGTTCACTGATCTAGGAAGATGAGAGCGTGGAAGGACCAGGGAGGAAGGGACTAGAAGGAAGACAGGGCAGTTCCATGCCCGAGGTTAGGTCGGTGTATATGAGTCAGAGACTGATGAGCAAGGCAGTGTGTTTTCCCCAGCTCCATGGGGACAGGTGGAGAGCCAGAAATGATCCAGGGTTGGTGGCTTGCCTGGCATGTATAACCAAGAGGGAAAAGCAGATGAGTTGAAGGCACATGCATGAGACTGATTATATAGGGGTGGCCAGGGATCCTAACCGAGATGAGGAGGGAGCTGTGGACACGTGGGGTGAGAAAAAGTATGAACCTTACCTCTGCTTAGGAATTCTCCAGAGAATTTGTTGAAAATGCAGTCCCTCCAGACCAGCACTTCAGACCAACCTATTCTGAATCTTCAGAAATAGAAATTTCTAGCTAGTGCCTTAGGGTTTCCAATGAGGCTGTCTTGGCTCACACTTTGCGAAGCACTGATTAGATTCAGCCCATCAGGTCTTCATGGCAAGATACTTGGCCAGAATCAAAACACAGCACCAGATGCTCTGGCATCATGATTGGGGGCTTTATATATCTTTTCATCTGTGTCACTCCTGATGTGATTATGAGGACCCATGATCTTAGAAGATTTATTGACAATTTGACATTAATATCTGTAAAATTGCTATTAGAAATTTCTTCCTCTAAGAGAGTGTAACACTCATTTCAGTGGAGTTTTATCAAATTCCGTAAACATCTACTTTAAAAATAGGGAATTAAAGAAGTTGAACTGAGGTATACTAGGTATTCCTAAAATAGCATAATTATGTGATTTGATATTTTGTTTCCCTACAGCAAAGGACGGGGATTACTGGAGATTGCTTGTGCCCGGAAACTATAAACTCACAGCCTCCGCTCCGGGCTATCTGGCAATAACAAAGAAAGTAGCAGTTCCTTATAGCCCTGCTGTTGGGGTAAGAAATCATAATTGCTAAGATTTATTGAGTACTTCGTCTGTGTCACACGTATTCAAATGATTTATATTTAGTCTTCATAATAACCCTCTGAGGTAGGTACCGCTATTACCTCCATTTAACAGATGAGAAAACTGAGGCCTAGCAAAGTCAGGTGACTTGACCAAGGGCTCCTTGGTTGATTTTATACCACTCAGTGTGAAGCTCCCTTATCGTTTCTCAGTTTTTGAAGACATCCACAAGAAAATCAATTACAACTTAAAAAAAATTAAACTTTTATTTGCCACATTGATTTCAATCTAAAATGAGATTTCTGTTCCATTTATCTTTCTATTTCTAGCATTCAGTACAATACTCAGTGAGTATTTGGAAAAATTAATTATGCCTGTCAGGTGATCTTAGGCATTAACCAAATATTTATTAAGCGCATATTATGAGAAAGACCCCCTGCTAAGAGCTATCAAAAAGTGCATCTTATTTAAGTAGGTACCACTTATTTCACTAGGAAGGTGATGGTGATGAGACCAAAACTTCCCTTGGAGCAGGATTCTACTGCATTCTATAATCTTTGCATTATATTTTTGCAACCAGGGAATGGCCTGCAGGATTTCCAATTGAAAGGCTTACTTAAAAAGAATTTATTGCATTTTTGTGCATGCCTCAAAGTTTGGAGTATAAGTGCTTAGTTTTGCAGACAGAATATCTTGAATTTTTAACTGGTGCTTTGGTTTTCATTGCATGTATGTGTACATTAGGCTGTATGTGTTTTAAAATCAGGAGGTAAATTTGGACAAGTGAAACCTAGGAAAAAGTAGCCCCAGAAACAGGTTGTTAAATGTTCAATTATTTGGATCTCAGCCTTTCTGGCCAGTGTTACTTCAAGGAGGTAGTGAGTGTTATATTCCTAAATAACTAGGGGCTTAAGTGGCCAGATCAAGGAACTCTTACTTCTATTTGCAATGAGAGCAGGGGTATCTAAAGGGCCCAAGGAGGACTGAGGATGGGAAGTACAGATTTTGAATAGCCTTTTATGCTGAAGTGCATGGATTTCCATAGACCTGCCGAGAACTCCCAGTTCACACAGAGTTGAGTTCCTGGGCCATTGGCCTTTGTAGTGGTTTGGAGATGGATATGTCTCCATCAGTTTCCTTAGCAGAGCCAAGATTCTGGAAAGCAGAACCTGTGGTTTGGGACACCAGGACACTGAACTACATTCTGCCATATTTCCCCAGCTATTAGGAGAAAATTCAAGGTTTATAGATGCTCAGTGAATACTCAAAGGAAAAAAATTAATTATAAATTACATCTTCTTATTGGCAGGGAAAGATTGCCTTTAAATAAGCTGCCTTTAAATAATCTGCTTTTAAATAATCCTACAAGACTATAAGATCAAAGCACATTTCAAACATAATGGCTTTTGATTGTTTTTTTTTCCCCTGAAAATACCTTTTGTTTGTCACAAGAGATTTTTAGGATATACTTTAATTGAGGTGGCTGAGCTGAGCTTATTCTATAAGCTCTAGAATTGCGCTCATTTTTAAAATTTCAGCTTTTAAAGATACACACGCAGTTTGGTAACAATATATTCTTGATTTTCTCCTTTAGGTTGATTTTGAACTGGAGTCATTTTCTGAAAGGAAAGAAGAGGAAAAGGAAGAATTGATGGAATGGTGGAAAATGATGTCAGAAACTTTAAATTTTTAAAAAAGCTTCTAATTAGCTGCTTTTAATCATTCTCTATACAATATAGTATGATGTAACGTGGCCGTTTTCCTTTAGATTTTGTGCAATATTTAACATTGATTTATTTTGTAATCATTTAAGTATCAATAGACACTACTTAAAATAAATAACTAGACTTTTAGGTAAAAATATAAGAACTTGGTCTGTTTCTTCTCATATAACATTCATTTTCCTACACATATTACATGGAGGACTGTAGAAAAGGTATAAGTGATCTTGCCATTTTAGACTTAAATGCAATATTCCATGTTATTTACGATACAGAAACTTTTTGAGTAATTCTAGCCTTTAAAAATTAATGGAGTGCTTTTAATGTAATTGGTGACAGTGCCACCTGGTGAATGCACTGAAAAGGTCAACAGTTACAGCGTGGAATTGTGAGCACTATACCGCAAGACTTCAATAGTTCAGTATCGTCATTTGTCTTGTGCTGACTAGCTATATAAGCATGATCATGTTAATGCATTTTTTTGGATGGGAAGGAAATGTAAATGTTTAGAAAGAGGTTTTATGATGAGAATGGAAATCGACTTCTTGCTTGTACATATGGGGCTATACCGTTATATTATTCAGCCTGTTAACGCCACTTAAAAGTTTAAGGGTTTTCTCTTGGTTGTAGATTGGTCTAGAATTGCATTCTGAACGAATAAAGGTAAAAAAAAAATATCCCCATGGTCTTTATTTTATTTTAATTCTCTATGATTTTTGGTCTAGAGTTGTGGTCTTGTGATGGAAAGTGTATTTCCTGTAATGGCCTCTCACTTGTTAATCCTCGCCATTTTAAAATTAATTAGTTAATTAAGATTGTATTTATTTATTTGAGAGAGAGAGCGAGAGAGCGAGCAAGCACATGCATGAGCTGGGGGAGCAGCAGAGGGAGAGGGAGAAGCAGACTTCCCACCGAGCAGGGAGCCCGACATGGGGCTCGAGTCCCAGACCACGAGATCACAATGTGAGCCAAAGTCAGCCCCTTAACTGAGCCAACCAGGCACCACTATCTTTGCCATTTTAAAATTTATCCAGTGACTGCTGTTTGCCAAGCACAGTGCAGACTCTGTGCGTGTTATTGGTGGACAAAAGGTTCTGACTCCATGGATTTTATGGATCAGTTGTGGACATAGACTTTAAATAAATTACACAGAAATGAGTATGTAATTATCTATCATGATGAGTAAAATGGCAGGAAAGAATAGGGTGTTGAGAAAAAGAGAATGACAGAGAAACTAAATTAGACTGGCTGAGGGGACTCAGAAATAGCCTCTCAATGCATGTAAGCCCATGCCTAAAATAGGAGCAGGTATGGGCCGTGCAGTGACTGAGTGTAGGGGTGTGTGCGTGTGTGCGTGTGCGGTGGTGGTGGTGGTGATGATGGTATGGTTGATCAATATGCAGGTATAGGTTTTTGTTAATGTAATGTTAACTGTTGTAATACCAAACCCCCAAATATATAATGGCTTAAACACAAGAAAAGTGTATTTTTGACTCAGATATCTGTAAGACATACCTGAAGTCACTTCTGTCCATGGCCCATCGCCGAGGGCTAGTCACACAGCTCTGTTGAATCACCATCTTTGGTGAGCAACACTATCGCTATTATAGTTCTCCCTTCTGGCTGCCAACATAGGTTTGCTCCCTTTTTTCTAAATAGAGAATTCACTTGCCCCTCCACAAGTGAGGCAACGTAAATCAAGGCTTTGAGCCTCAAGGCTGGGATTTTTGAGTGATCCCACAATGGCCTCTATATCAGATCAGCATGTGACCTCTCTTGCTCCCCAAATCTACAAACCAAAAAGACAGTTTATATACATCTTTCTCACCCAACATACAACAGAATAGGGTCAATATAATGTCAGTAAACACTCCTACTCAGAATGGTGAGAAATAAGAGGTGCACAGCATTCACTGGTCTGCAGCAATTCTGAAATCTTGGGAAGTGGATATTCTATAGGCCTCCTCTTTTGGGGATGGAGAATGGTCCTGGTTCCAGAATTGATTCTGGACTCTGGAAAGTGCTTCCTGTTCTCATTCTGCAAGGCCATGACGTGGTGCTCTTGAACTCTGTCTCTGTCATTCATTCAGGACGTAGGTGGATGGAGGTATACCATTTGGAATGTGGGACCTCCCTGGTCATTGCAGGGAACTGAAGGAGAGACTGAAGAATCAAGAATGGACCTTTTATTGACTTAGCCTGCGAATGACACTTGTCCGCTCTTCTCACAATCTGTTGGCCAGGACTAGTCATATGGGTTTGCCTAACTGAGCAGGATGCAGGGAATATGGAGGCGCAAGTAGAATATCTCTCTGCCACAAGGCTATACACACCAAGTCGGCTACGCATGCGACTGTTGGAAGACAGGTGTTAATTCCATGTAGTCTTGCCCTTGCATCCATTTGTCATGATGCAGGGTTTCAAAGGTCCCCAATTTCCTGGTCCTGCTCTCAACATGCTCTGATTTTATCAGATGAAGTGTCTAGAATTGAGTGCTGTTGGGAGGGAAATTCCTCCTGGTCAGTGTTTCTGTGCTCAAAGACCTCCACTGGAATAAAACTCCTGGTCTCTAGTCCTATTTCTCACTGACTCCTTCCTACAGAGAAGTCAGTCACTTAATTGTTAGGTGATGACAGGTGAGCTGATCTAATTGGGTGGGACAAATCTATCAAAGGACTGTAAGCTTCCTCTTTCCCTTTCTTCTCTACCCTAGGCAGAGGCAGCTCCAGACTCTCCCTGGGGTACCGAGGTAGACTTTGGGTGTGTGTATGGGGACAGAGGAAGAACTTGTGGGCCTAGAATATTAACAGACTCTTTGTATCACAGATCTAACGTCACTTTCTCCAATTAGTTTATCAATAATAAAGCTAACTGTTTAACCTCTGTCTGCTGGTTCCCCATGTTTTACTTTTCAGCTGGTCCTGAGCTCAAGAATGGAAGAAATGGGTATTATATGTTGAATCTTCAAAAGGTATAATACTTTAGGTGTTGTCATTTTTTTCCCAAAGTTCAAGTGGGACCAGTCCCTCTCTCATTTTGAATATTGCACTTCTCTTAATACAATCTAAGATGGACTGACATTTTTTGGAGGTTTCATGTCACATTGTTGCCTCATATAAACTTAGCATAAATTAAAATTGTGCATTAAAGTTTTTCATTTGGTTTGAAAGTAAATGTTAGAGCAGGCAAGGAAGTGGAGGATCTGAGGGTTGAGGATTAAACAAGTCTGTGTTATGAACAACAGGGCTAAATTGTTGTAGGTAACAAAAATCAGAAAGCGAGGGGACTGGGGAGTTGATTTTCGTGAAATAATGAACACATTTTAAACTTTGCTTTTTTCTCCCCCTCATCGACAGTGAAAATTAGACACATTATTATGAAAGCTAATCTGCACTCACATTTTGATTTTCAATTCTTTGCATAAACAAAGATAAACATTACTTGTAGAAAGGGAACCATGAACTTTGATGTTCATGTTTTATTTGCACAGCGTCTGAAATCTTTCCATGATTTGGTGTTGTGGGAGGCTAAAAAATCATCATTTGTTCCAACACATGACTCAACTTCTCTTTTCAAAATTCTCATGAGGAATTCTTCTGTGGATAGAACTGGACAGTATTTGGAGGTTCTGCCTCAGAAATGTCAAGATAGAATGTACTCACTTATAAATATACTCCATCCTGGTTTTGCTGTTCTTAGGTAAACATCATTCTAGGTACTTACAAATGCTCTGATTCTGTATCCTTTGTTTCTTCCTACCAGAGAGTCAGCCAGTGAATCAATTCAATTATAACCTGGGTTTCTAGTGTAGTTCATAACTTTAGTCTTACGTGATTAATTTAAATCATTGCAAAATTCCCTGAGAATCAGTTTTAAAAACAGGGCAAAGATACGGCTTACCTGGGTTGAGTCATCAGTGAATATGGTCTGTAATGGCTCAGGAAAGAAAAATCACCCTATTGGAAATTTTCATGATGCCAGCGGCCACAAGGCTAGTTTTGTAGGTTGCTGTACTTCTTCTACTCCTTCTAATTTTTAACCCATCTTAGCTCTTTTTTTAAAAAGCTTTTCCCTCCTTTTCCTTTCTCCATTCTTTTCCTTTGAAGATTCATCTGCAATTACTAAATGCTCATTCTGTGATCTCGACCAGAGATAAAAATAGCACATCTCCATGCTCTATGGCCATGGCCGTTACCATGGTACTCACCACCATTATCAAGCATATATCTTGTGCCACACTTTGTGCTGGGCATTTGAATGAAATGTAGTATTTTGAAACCCCACCATGAAACTGTGAGATAGGAAGTGTTGCAGCATTCCTGTCTAACAGATGAAGAAAGGGATTCAGAATTTAAGTTAAATTCCTTACCTCACAGAGCTAAGAGTAAGTGGTAAGTGGCAGACCAAGAGTAAAACTCATGTCTGTCTGGCCTCAAGTCTATCTGTTTTTACCTTACCTCACTTCTTTAGCATGATCCAGAAAGGGTTGTATTCTTTTTTTTTTAAGATTTTTTTTTTAAATTTATTTGTCAGAGAGAGAGAGAGGGAGAGAGAGCGCACAAGCAGGGGGAGTGGCAGGCAGAGGGAGAAGCAGGCTCCCGGCTGAGCAAGGAGCCTGATTTGAGACTCGATCCCAGGACCCTGGGATCATGACCTGAGCCGAAGGCAGATGCTTAACAGACTGAGCCACCCAGGTGTCCCAAGGGTTACATTCTTGATTAAACATATCTTTGTTTTATATTCCTTTGACTACTTCACATATGCTGATCACTATAGTCAGGGTTTCTGGGCAGGATTTATTACCTACCCTTTAAAGATAATTTTAAAACATCCTGCAAGCTCCTGTTTTATAGCTTCTTGCTAGGAGGAATTACTATGAATCCAGTTAGTGTGATCCGGTTCCCAGTGGACCTGGTGTTGTTTGGCACAAATATTATGCTTGACCACAAATTAATGCTGCAAAGAGACACATTGCAGGATTTACCAGGCATGGCCAGTAACCTACAGCAGAACAGGGCTGGTAGAGAGGAAGATGAGGCATTATAACTGCCTCCTTGTCCCTCACTTCCTCCATGGGGGCAGAGAATTCCTGAGAAGCTGACCAGAGCAGGTTCTGGTTGCAGAGGTGGAGCGGGAGGGTATAAAATGAAGTATTAGGGTTCCTGAAATCAGATAGAAAATTGATGAATACGATGCTTTAATAAAGGAATAAATTAAGGGACACAAGCCCTTAGCTTCAAGGAGGCTATCCGTGGATAGTGAGGCTTCTGCTCCTGGTCATGAGTTCCTGGGCAGTCTATAAGCCAGTCTGTAATCCTGGCAAGAAGGGGCCCGTGGTGCACATATTAAATTAATTAATATACATAAAGCACTTAGAAAACTGCTTGGCATGTAGCAAGTGCTCAGAAATGTACCATTACTCGACAACATATTATTATTATTCACAAAAGTGTGGTTAGGGGCTCCTAAGTGGCTCAGTCAGTTGAGCATCCAACTCTTGGTTTCGGCGCAGGTCAGGATCTCATGGGTCAGGGGATCCAGTCCCATGTTGGGCTCCACACTCAACAGAGAGTCTGCTTGATAGATTCTTTCCCTCTGCCCCTTCCCCCACTCTGTCTCTCTTTCTCGCTCTCTCCCTCAAATAAATAAATCTTAAAAAAATGTGTGGTTATTTTTATTACTATTACTATTGTTGCAAGATTAAGTTATGAGATTTGCTACTTGGAAACTGGGACCATGGGAGAAACCCAGGTAGAAGACCCACAGGTGGGACCAGTGCTTGGAAATGAGGTGGAAACCTAGTTATTATAAGAGTGATGGTGTAATATAGGGGTGTAGATAAGATATAAATATGCTCATGTTAGATCGAGATTGGTCTCGGCACCCGCAGTTCACCCGAGTCTGCTGATGGTATTCAGTCGAGAGCAGAAATAAAGAGGCATAAAACTGGTTGAACCTCCTGCAATAGGGTATTCTTTAGCTATAATGTTAGTATCAACTCTAGTCGTGTGTTTGATTAACTGAAAAATGATTTTAAAAAATTATTTGTATTGTTTCTACTCACTGCTGGGTTTAATCAGCAATATGAAGTTCAGATGATACAATGAGAAGGATAAAACCATAATGAATTTATACTTCAGGATTTGTGAGGTTAGTGTCCAACTTGCAGTGTGAAAACAGTGTTTCTGAAATGTTATCACCCAGGCATCCATCTGGTGATGCAGTGACGGAAGATGGAGAGACTGCCCGGAAGTTCTGGGTGATTGGATGTGCACGTCTACCTGCAGGTACTTGCTGGAGGAATGAACGCATGCTCAAAGAGGAGGGAGCACAGGGGCAGGTGGGCAGCATACACTTGAACTAAGATATTCCAACATTAACCTAAAAATAAAACCAGAGCCTTGTCAATAGCAAGCAACCTGACACGGTTAGAAATGTAGCGGGAAGAAAACACGTCATGAAGACATTGACACTAATAACCCTGCCCTTTTACTCTCTAAACTTTATAAACACTTACCCATGTACCTATGGCAGTTGCTATAAAACAGGAAGAAATACAATCTTTTTCTCCTACTTTTTTTCTATACAGTTTTTCAAAATTAAACTTACTGACTCTGGGTCTTCAAGTTGATCTGGCTGGAATCCTACTCATAGACTTAAGAAAACTGACGCATGAATAGGATATTTGATGAATTACTAAGACAGCACGGTTGATTATTATGAGACAAAGCTTAACACGTGTATAAAATCTGTAAACCAGAAAATGATACAATGACTTTTTTGAATAGCTGAATCAGGGGTTGATTAGCCAAGTTTCATGAGTTTGAATATCATAATAATACATTCTTCTGATTGTCCTGATTACATGACTTACAATTTTTTTCAGTGAACCCTCTGGCTAAAACTGCTATTTCTTCTTACCCACATTTACACTAATATTTATTCTAGAAATTCCTAAAAAAAATCAGCCCTGACACTACCAGGCACACTTCCCTTCCCTGCCCTTGCAATGCAACAATCTCAAAGCAGCCAGTCACAGTCACTTGCCTACAGCTACCTTTTGCTCCAGAAATTTCGCGGCAGCTTTTCCTCGGTGTTTATTTTAAACCTTACAGTTGAAGAGCAAGATGGTGAGAAAATCGCAGTGAGTCTAACCAGAGCTTCATAAATTTGTTGCCACGGCTTCTCTGGCTGCATGAACCACTGCTGTGGGATTTGGGGTCTGGTGAGGGAAGATTAAAGAGGTGGGTGGTGCAACATTCTTCACTTTAAACCTAAAATATATTTTCTTACGCGTTAAATACACAGAGGTATTTCAAAGCCAAGTATGTGTATAATTAAAGTAAGAAAACGCCAGCTTTCTGTGCACACCTCAGGGTCCCGATCGCCATACGTGCTCTTTGTCAATCCGTGGGAGGCGCCAACAGATCCGCAGAACTGACAGGCAGATGTGAAAAAGGGATTAGATGCTGGATTTTTGGTTGAGTTCTTTGCCAAGTTGAACAGGCCTGCAGGCTCGAGCCCGCACAAACTTGGTCGTGTTATCTCCTCTTCCTCTTATTCACCCACGCAGCAGCGAGAATATGGCCCTGGGCAATCACAGCACGAGGCTTGGCCTTCGTAACTGGGGCAGTTGTGAACCATCCCTCCACAGAAGCTGTACGTGGCCTACTTAGGTGCTTGGATAGCGTGCTCATTACGGACAGATCTCTTGGGATGGTAGCTCAACAAACAAACAAAAAATAGAAGGGCAGAAAGTAATTTTTTTCCCACTTAGGACTCACCTTCAAACCCAGGATCATTTTTGAGTTTTTGCAACCTAAAATATGGTGCCCATTTCTCTTGCATTTCTACTTTTCTGTTTTCCTGATCTTCTGTCTCCCAGATACATTTTCTCTGTCATAAGCTTCCATAATTGCCCTTTGCCTGTTGTCTTTCCTTCTCCTCTGCCTCCTCTATCCTTCCTCCTTTGCTCTCTCTGCCTCTGCCTTCTGGACCTCTGAGGGTCACGACTGCATTTAGCCAGGAAACCTCTGCGGGCAAGATGCATAGACTGTCTTCTTCCTCCTCCTTCCTGTAAGCCTTCCCTCTGGAAGGGGCCTTCCTCTGAAAGGGCCTTCCTTAGCCTCAGCCCTTCCCAGGGCAGCTTGCCTTCTAGAGAACCCCCCTTGGCCCTCTCCATTACCATATAACTAACTCTCCCAACCCTGGCCCTGACCCCAAGAGCCCAGATCCTAATTCTGGAGTTTATCCTGGCTTATCTGAAACCAGGTCTGCTGCATGACGCAGAAATTCCTTGAAGAGTTAGGTTGCTTCCTTCACTATGGACACTAATAACCCTGGACACTAATAAGGACAGATACGAGAAACTGCACGCAGACTCATTGAACACTGGGAAGGATGAACTCAGAAAAGCAGGCGGTGTGGCGGAGACACAGAGCCCTGGACTAGCTCGTCCACCGGAGAAGCAGCTGCAGCTTGTCGAGGGACAGGCTTAGGGAGCGGGCGCCTCTGAGAACCGCGGTCTCCCCATACTGAACTAGAGGACAGTCTCATTGCTATTTAGGTATTTATTAAAGTTCTTTTCCTACTAATCTCATAAGTCTGTGACTAGGAAATTTCCTATAGAATATAAGGGAAGGTCAAAATGGAAGGCACACGGAAATCTTTAGGTTGCGATTAAAATGTGCCATGCTCAGAAATAGCTTTGAACTGGCCAGCAAGATCTGGCCATAAAATACGATGACTCCCAGGTGTTGATAATGTTGACACCCTGAGCAAGACAAGCACTCAAGTCCTTAGATGCCCTACTCCCTGCACTGCCACACCCTCACGGAGTGAATCTTAGGAATGCACAGAAGCCTCTGAGTCAGAGGGTTGGTGAGCACTAGTGCTGATAATGGGGCAGAGGAGCTGGGGCAAGAGGGAGTGAGGCGGGGGGGGGGGGGGAGGGGGGGCAGGGATGCTGCAGCTGCGGTCACATCTGAACTGTAGGAGGATGCTCTGACTCCCACCATAGCCTTCTGATACGGGACCTATCTCATCCTCTCTCTCTCTCTCTCTGCCTTGCCCCTCCCCTCATCCTCTTCCTCTCCATCTCTATCTCTACCTCTCTAGCCAGCTGTGCCCAGGAGCCGTCAGCACCTCATTCAGTATCAGCCACGTCCACCAGTGGTTGAGGGGTACCAGAACTCCGAGGGGATCCTGTCCTGGAACCAGAGATGTGGGAGAAGGGACAGGGAGGCAGATGCTGCCACTTCTGCCTTTGTCTACTCTCTGTATTCAACAAACCTGCCTCATTTTCATTTTTAAGAACCTCAGACTAAGAAGGGAGGGAAATCGGAGGGGAAGATGAACCATGAGAGACGATGGACTCTGAGAAACAAACTGAGAGTTCTAGAGGGGAGGGGGTTGGGAGGATGGGTTAGCCTGGTGATGGGTATTAAGGAGGGCACGTACTGAATGGAGCAGTGGGTGTTATACCCAAACAATGAATCATGGATCACTACATCAAAAACTAATGATGTAATGTATGGTGATTAACACAACATAATAAAATAAAATTAAAAACAAAAAAAAACAAAACAAAACAAGAACCTCAGGCTAAAATGCCCACTTCTTTTTTTTAAAAATTAATTAATTAATTTTTTTATGTAGCGTTCCATGATTCATTGTTTGCATATAACACCCAGTGCTCCATTCAATACTTGCCCTCTTTAATACCCATCACTGGACTAACCCATCCCCCCAACCCCCTCCCCTCTAAAACCCTCAGTTTGTTTCTCAGAGTCCATAGTCTCTCATGGTTCGACTCCCCCTCCGATTCCCCACCTTCATTAGCGCTCACCATAGCACATACCCTCCCCAATGTCTATCACCCAGCCATCCCATCCC
>NW_022589717.1:39970823-40020613 GCF_004348235.1 Phoca vitulina
TTTCGTTTTTTTTTTTTTTTTTGATGGCTTCATAATATTCCGTTGTATATATATATACCACATCTTCTTTATCCATTCATCTGTTGATGCACATCTTGGCTCTTTCCATGGTTTGGCTATTGTGGACATTGTTGCTATAAACATCAGGGTGCACATACCCCTTCGGATCACTACATTTGTATCTATGGGGTAAATACCCAGTAGTGTAATTGCTGGGTCATAGGGTAGCTCTACTTTCAATTTTTTGAGGAACCTCCATACTGTTTTCCAGAGTGGCTGCACCAGCTTACATTCCCACCAACAGTGTAGGAGGGTTCCCCTTTCTCCGCATCCCCACCAACATCTGTCGTTTCCTGACTTGTTAATTTTAGCCATTCTGACTGGTGTGAGGTGGTACCTCATTGAGGTTTTGATTTGGATTTCCCTGATGCCGAGTGATGTGGAACACCTTTTCTGTGTCTGTTGGCCATTTGGATGTCTTCTTTGCAGAAATGTCTGTTCATGTCTTCTGCCCATTTCTTGATTGGATTATTTGTTCTTTGGGGGTTGAGTTTAAGAAGTTCTTTATGGATTTTGGATACTAGCCCTTTATCTGATATGTCATTTGCAAATATCTTCTCCCATTCTGTCGGTTGTCTTTTGGTTTTGTTGACTGTTTCCTTTGCTGTGCAAAAGCTTTTTATCTTGATGAAGTCCCAATAGTTCATTTTTGCCCTTGCTTCCCTTGCCTTTGGCAATGTTTCTAGGAAGCAGTTGCTGCGGCTGAGGTCAAAGAGGCTGCTGCCTGTGTTCTTCTGTAGGATGGATTCCTCTCTCACATTTAGGTCTTTCAACCATTTGGAGTCTGTTTTTGTGTGTGGTGTAAGGAAATGGTCCAGTTTCATTCTTCTGCATGTGGCTGTCCACTTTTCCCAACACCATTTGTTGAAGAGACTGTCTTTTTTCCATTGGACATTCTTTCCTGCTTTGTAGAAGATTAGTTGACCATAGAGTGGAGGGTCCATTTCTGGGCTCTCTATTCTGTTCCATTGATCTATGTGTCTGTTTTTGTGCCAGTACCATACTGTCTTGATGATGACAGCTTTGTAATAGAGCTGGAAGTCCGGAATTGTGATGCCACTGGCTTTTCTTTTCCAACATTCCTCTGGCCATTCGGGGTCTTTTCTGGTTCCATACAAATTTTAGGATTATTTGTTCCATTTCTTTGAAAAAAGTGGATGGTATTTTGATAGGGATTGCATTAAATGTGTAGATTGCTCTAGGTAGCATTGACATCTTCACAATATTTGTTCTTCCAATCCATGAGCATGGAATGTTTTTCCATTTCTTTGTGTCTTCCTCAATGTCTTTCATGAGTATTCTATAGTTTTCTGAGTACAGATTCTTTGTCTCTTTGGTTAGATTTATTCCTAGGTATCTTATGGTTTTGGGTGCAATTGTAAATGGGATCAACTCCTTAATTTCTCTTTCTTTTGTCTTGTTGGTGTATAGAAATGCCACTGATTCTGTGCATTGATTTTCTATCCTGCCACTTTACTGAATTCCTGTATGAGTTCTAGGAGTTTTGGGGTGGAGACTTTTGGGTTTTCCACATGAAGTATCATATTATCTGCAAAGAGTGAGAATTTGACTTCTTCTTTTCCGATTCGGATGCCTTTTATTTCTTTTTGTTGTCTGATTGCTGTTAAAATGCCCACTTCTTAAAGTGAGCTGAGATAAGTTGTCTTTAAACTTCTCTCCACAGCTTAGAGGGCAGTTTGAAATAGTCTTCTTGCTTCCTTATCAGAATACTGTTGAAGAACACTGAGCTTGTATGGCAAAACCCCTGTGCTGTGGACTTGTATGCAATTATGATGATGTCGGTTTCCCCATATGTGTGTGTGCCCATTAATGGCGAAGCCATCTAGATGCCACTGTGGGCAAATTGTACATGATTTCTTGGGAAAAAAAGTATTTCTGAGTTTTAAGAGGGATATTACTTCATTTTCTTGCAGGAGGTCATTTTGCTAAAAGACAAAAGCAAGTGTGTAACAGTGTCCAAGTGTGAAAAAGACACTCTGCCTCAAGCTGCTTTGGGGTCATGTAGCCACAAATATTCCTCAGGTATAAACTTGCTTTGTAGAGTTCAGATCACACAAACTTTTATTTTAAAATATTGCACTTTATGTGAACTTCTGATAATTATTGAATGTCAAACTTTGTCCTCGTCTGGCATGTTTTTTCCCTCCCTCTCCTCCCCCCTTTTCCCCTTCTCTTCCTCCCACTCTCACCACCCCTTCCCCTTTTCCTCCTCCCCTTCCCCTTCTTCTTCTTCCCTCCTCCTCCCCCTCCTCCCCTTCCTGTTCCCCCTCCTCCTCCCCCTTCTCCTCCTTCTTCTTCCTCTTCCTCTTCTCCCTCTTCTTCCTCTTCTTCTTCTCCTTCCCCTTCTCCTCCTTCTCCTTCATCTTCCCCTCTTTAGAGACCATCATTTAGGATACAAGAATGAGACCAGGGCATGCTGGTTAGCTAGTGACTAAATATTTCAGGATGCCAATATTAACCTAAACTGAGAGTGGATCTCCGCTGCTAGTAGGTAGCACTTGGTGCTTCACATTTACTGGAAGTCACACTTCAGAGGAGTTCCTTTTACTCTTTTCTTTTTTTTTTTTTAAAGATTTTATTTATTTATTTGACAGAGAGAGAGAGACACAGAGAGAGAGGGGACACAAGCAGGGGGAGGGGGAGAGGGAGAAGCAGGCTTCCTGCGGAGCAGGGAGCCCCACACGGGGCTCGATCCCAGGACCCTGGGATCATGACCTGAGCCAAAGGCAGACGCTTAACGACTGAGCCACCCAGGCGCCCCTACTCTTTTCTTTTCCCTCCATATGTACGTATCACTGAAAAGCCACTTAGCACAGTGCCTGGGTCATCGTAAGTGCTCAACAAATGCTACCTATTAAGTCTGCCTCTGGTTTATTTTGGCTTCCTTTACCAGTGAGTTACAGAATGTGTGAAAGAAAGCATCACAGAATCTGTCAGGAAAATGAGCCTTGGCTGTATATCCAAGGCCTAGAAGAAATTACGATGGGGTAGGATGAACTCAGGTTGAGGCTGTGAGAGCACAAGGAAAAGAAAATGGACATTCCTGTACTCTTTCCCCATCCCACTTGGGTTTGGTTTAGCACAGTTTTCTTTGGAATCTGCTTTTGGAGAACCAGAGTCCTTTTGCTCCAACAAGCATTTATGTCCTCTGAGCTCCAAACAGTAACTGCACTGAAGGGTGGGTGCAAGAAACAAATTGCCTGTGAAATAAAGAGGCAAAAGAGTTGTAGATTTGGTAGCCTGGGAAAGACTGGGATGTTTCAAAATTGTTTTTAAAGCTGTTAGAGAGACTTTGGTGAGATCAGTAGATATGATCTAACTACAGAAGTGTTAGGGAGAAACCTCCCCTAGGGGAACACAGGTAGGTGGGGCCATTCACTACAATTACTTTTCTGAGTGCCCTACAATGATCTCTGGTTGTTCTCTCCATCATGAGGGAGGGCCCAAGGTGCAGACTGCTGATTGGGAGCATGGTGAGTCCTGGGAAGGGTGCAGGCTTTGGGATAGGATATCTCTGGGTTC
This sequence comes from Phoca vitulina, assembly GCF_004348235.1. Lineage (NCBI taxonomy): Eukaryota > Metazoa > Chordata > Mammalia > Carnivora > Phocidae > Phoca > Phoca vitulina. Next base: position 39,974,427 of record NW_022589717.1, read on the forward strand.
AAATCTGGGCTCAGTTCCCCAGAAACTGTGTGATGTTTGGCCAGTTATTTAATTGTTCAGAGACTTAGTTCCATAATCCAAAAGCAAAAATAAAAACACCAACTTTGCTTGGTTTTTATGAGAATTACTTGAGATAAAGTACACAAAACCTCTGCTAATAGAGACCAATCAATATCTTTTTCCTGGACAAATTCAGGATCTAGGGGAAGCAATGTTCTGCCTTTTTAAAAGAACCAAGATAAGTAAAAACAAACAAGTATATTTACAGAACTACGTAACCAGCTTAATTTACATAAAATAATAGAATCATTTCTTAGAGACAACTGAGAAGTGAAAAAGCTAGAATTGTTCTGACTAACCAAGAAAGAAACACACATAGAGAGGGTTTTTTTTCTTTTTCTTTTTTTTTTTTTTTTAAGATTTTATTTATTTGAGAGAGAGAGAGAGCACATGAGAGGGGGGAGGGTCAGAGGGAGAAGCAGGCTCCCCGCTGAGCCGGGAGCCCAATGTGGGACTCGATCCTGGGACTCCAGGATCATGACCTGAGCCGAAGGCAGTCGCCTAACCAACTGAGCCACCCAGGCGCCCTTTTTTCTTTTTATTTACAAAATAAGGAAATGGTGAACAGATGCCTGAGTCTTTCTTGATAATGAATGATATGGAGTAATTCAAGGAAAAGGAGATTTCCATTTAGCATTTAGTGGTAGTTTGATATGTTTTTGTGGAATTGGATTTGGGTTTGATTTTAGAATTTTTGTCGAAGATCAGCAATTCGTTTTTCTAGAGATCTCATGGAGTCAGGTCATGTCAAAACAGAGAACTCAGAAGTGAGATGGGGCAAAGTGGTGGTGGGACATGGTCCCTGGGATTCTGGTGGGATGGATCCTAATAATAATCTTGATGATATCAGTGATGATAATAATAATGTTTGGCATTATTGGAGAAGTTACTGTGCAACAGCACATTTCCTACATTTTTCCCTTTACTCTCCCTAGCAAATCTAGGTACTATTTTGGATCCCCATTTCACAGATGAGGAAACCAAAGAACAGTTAAAAATGATGTCAATTAATGAGTGAGGGGTAAATCGTGAAGCCTGTATTTGCAGTTGCTGGTGATTTAGCATCTCTGAGATGTGCCCTTGTAAGTCTTCCACTAACAATCTCCATTAGGATTAATGTGGATTTGTTCATTGTTTCTGTAGGTACAAATCATTTTCCCATTTTACAACTCTGGAATATTCCTTTAGTTGAAGGCTTCCCAACCTCGACACTATTGACATTTCAGTGGATAATTCTTTGTTGCGATGGGCTGGCTGGTGCACTGCAGGATGATTAGTAGGATCCCTGGCCTCTATGCACTAGATACAAGTAGCATCCTCCAATTATGAAAAGCAAAAGTGTCCTCAGACTTGCCGAATGGCTCCTGGGAGGCAAAAGAGGCTCTGACTGAGAACCAGTGCTTTAGAGTTTTTAGAAAACCTTCTAAGAGAATCACAAAAATGTCACATTCAAGGTAGTTATAGGAACATCTTATATCACCCAGGTACTGGTTATCTAGAATGGTGAACATTACATAGGTCACCTAAAATGTTCATAGTGTTTATGAACACTGGTGAATGCTAGTGACACTGCCCCTTCCATTTTCAAAAGATAACTCATCCCTCCTGAAATTACTGCTTCTGGGAATAGTTTTTCATTTGTCATGTTTTCCCTGAAGTGCAGTAACATTTGCACATTGATGCCGATACAGGGTCTATCATTTATGGTATACATGGTCTACTAGTTTTCTAGGGCTGCCATAATAAATTACCACAAATTTGGATGGCTTAAAATGATACATATTTACTAAGTCACAGTTCTGAGGACTAGATATCCAAAATCAAGAGAGAGGCAGGGCCATGGTGTCTTCAAAGCCTCTAGGGGAGGATCCCTCCTTGCCTCTTCCTAGTTTCTAGTGGTTTCTGGAAATCCTTGGCATTTCTTGGTTTATAGACCCATTGCTTCAATCTCTGCCTTTGCAGTCCTATAACGTTTTCCCTGGGCCTGTGTCCAAAGTTTTCTCCTCTTACAAGGACAGCAATCATTGGATTAGGGCCCACTCTAATCCAGTAGGACCTCATTATAACTTAATTACATCTGAAAAGGCCCTATTTCTGGATAAGGCCACATCAACTGGTCACTAGGGGTTAGGACTTGAACATATATTTTTGGAGGACCCAGTTCAATACACAACACATGGTATATTCCCACATAAGATAGAACATATAAAGGATCCTTGTATTAACTATTTTTCGTTTCTCCTTCCAGCTCCACTCCTCACTTTTCATGCTCGGTCCTGGACCGCATCCATGCACCCCCTTGCCTTTGGACTTGTGATTGGGTGACACCAATGCAAGATGTGAAGATTGGGGGTCAGGAGGAATGCGCTTATTCCCCGGGCTATCTCCCTGCCCTGGCACTGTGGGTTGGTTGTGTTCTTCTACCAAATTCCACAGATCTTGTCAGGTGGCCCTTGCCATACAGCTGCTCTCTTGCGGGCCCGTCCCCTCGCCCTGGAATAAGTGACTCTGCCACCTCTGGCTCTAGTGCTGAGTCATGCTTGTTGGTTTCCCCCAGGTCTATCTTCTACCCTAGTTAACTGCCCCCCCTGAGCCAGAGGGAATGCGTCCTCTGGTCTCAGCCAGGGCTGACTGATTGCAATACTAAACACAGAAATCATTTGTTTAGAAGTAATGTCTGTGCCTGTCTTTTTAAGTTACAGACCAAAACTATGTTCCAAATTCATATTTTTCCTACCTCTTACACGAGCAGATGAAGTTTCCAACAGGTTGGCTCTGGGCCACATCAGATGAAGACATACAGTCTCCTCTGTTTAGTCTTCTGGAATAATTGTAGTAAAGCGGCAACTGGCCTTTGCAGGGGAACAGTCTTCCCTTTCAGGAACAATTCATTATTTGCATCTGTCCCCTCGTTTTCGCTCATGAAATCTCATTTGCTCTTGGCTGCAGGAGAGCACAGGTGAAGAAAATTGGTCTCCTTGTAATTTGAAACCAAACCATTCAAAGCTTATAAATCATTCATTAAAATGGAAAGAAATTGGATTTCTGGGTTGGCCCATCGCAGCCTGAGTCAAGTTAGGTGCCACGAAGCAGCTCTCCATGGAAGATACTGTAATGTGAGAGCTGAGGCTCTGGGGTTCCCTCTCTCCCTTCCTCCATGAATGGACATTGTGGATGGATATCCCTTCCTCTGTGAATGGACCAGGTCTGGACGACTTCTGACCCCACTCACTGGAGCCTTTTGGAAGTACTGGCAAGCAGGAAAGAATGTTGCCCTGTTGTTGGTAAAGACAGCAAATAATAAATATGCACTTTCCATTTTCTTCCTTCTCTACTCGTTTTCTCTAATTTTAAAGGCAAGTGGGAGAAGGGAGCTGGGGCAGAGCTGGAAGGGGAGAACTTTGGAAGGAGGAGCGAAAACATCGTAGGTCTTGGAGATGGAGAGGGGAGGGGTGGGGCTGGGGAGCTTTGCTGAAGCTTTGTTGGCTGTGGAATGTTTGCTCATAGATTTTTGGTTTGATAGTATCTGGGGGACCTTTGAGTGCGCCCTCCCTCCCCCTCTCATGTCTATTTGGCTCTGTGGACGGATGAGGTGCCAGACATCTCCATTTTTAGATGAGGATATTGAGACTTAGAGATGTTAAATCATACAGCTAATGCGTGCTCAAACCAGGTTCTTCACCAATGCTTGACCCAGTGCACTTCCCACCACGGTGTACTATTTCCTCTGACAATGGAGGGAGTGTGTGCTCCTGAGAATACTGTGCAGTCAGAATTACCAAAGATCTTTTTGGAAAGTAGGGTTTAATGGCAGAAGCTATTTGATAATATTTGAGCCAGACATAGAAAAATTACTTCAGTTGAGCAGAAAATTCAAAGGATTCTTCTGTAAGGTAGGGTTTTTGAATCTAGAGAATAGTTGTATTTTTTTATGAATTAAAGCTTACAAATCATGGGGCAGACATCATTATTCTCATCTTATAGATGAGAAAACTGGCTCTCAGAGATGTTAAGTAATGTGTAGTAAAGAATTTGGCCTTGCCCAAAGAGAGGTCTGGCCTTTGCTCTTGACTTCTGGGATGTGATCTATATCATACCTGATAGAATGTCTTTGTTTAGGGTAGAGGCTGACCAGGCCTGATAGTCTTAGAGTGGTGGCCGGCCATGCCAAAGAGACCAACCACGTGGTTTAGGGTGGAAGTCATAGGGTTACAGAGTATCAGTCAGCCTGGAGGCTGAGTTCAACCATGAGGCCAGTCAATCAATCCTGTCTGTGTAATGGAGCCTCAATAAAAACTCTGAACATGGAAGCTTGAGTGAGCTTCTCTGGTGGCAAAACTCCATGTATATTTTCACATATTGTTGCTGAGAGGGTAACTTGTCCTGAGGACAATGGAAACCTCCCACTTGGAATCCTTCTGGACTCTGCCCTATGCATCAATTCCTTTGTTGATTTTAATTTGTGTTCTTGCCCTATAACAAACCATTACCATGAATATAACAGGTTTTGGTGAGTTCTGAGTCCTTCTCATGAATTGTCATACTTGAGGTAGTTTTGGGAACCCCCCAAACTTGTAGTTGGTGTCAGAAGCGAGGATGATCCTGTACGGACTTGCCCCTCTAAGTTTGTAGTTGGACTCTAACTTCTTGCAGTTGGTGCCAGAAGTCTTGAGCAGACTTGGAAGCCTGCAGGATTGTGCCCTTGAAATTGATAGTTCAGCTAACTCCACGAAAGTAACCTGTCCAAAGTCACAAAGCCAGAACCAGAAATGGAACTCAAATGTTTATAACACAAATACATATAACCATATAGGTAAGTGTTAATGCTGTTAATCACTTACTACAGTGTGTCTTACCAGGAATATCTCAACGAGTGCAGAAATTACCAAATCATTTTGTAGTACCAACAGTGGCAACCAGGGCATCTAGAAAGTGGGAGGAAACATGGAGGAGTCAGTCCACCAGGTGGATAAGGCAAGCAGCACTGAGAGGAAGTAATTGGGAGATTTTGGAATTGTATCAGTTGGCATGTGGCAGGAGGCAAGGTGATGGCTCACAAGTCCTAACCTTTATACACTTCCAGGCAGCCCCTTAGGTGTACTGAGGTGGTGCTTCCATCCATCAAAAGTGGAGGTGGCTAAGCCCTCCTTAGCCTTTTATGCAAGAGCTCTTAGGACAAGATAGGGAAGTCAGAAACTTCAGCTTTGGATTTTAATACGCATTTATATAGGCTTCGGTTAAACCAGAGGAATAAATTATGAGATTAAAGTATCACATGTGCCTTTTCTCTGTAGACCGTAAATTATTGCTGCTTTCTTCCTGAAACGTCAATATTCCAGAAAAGGAGAATGACTGCAAGAATAACAGATCTCCTACCTTGAAGGTAGTGTAGGATTTACGCAGTGAAGTACAGTGAAGCAATCACCTTCAACAAGCTTCCTGTTGCGCAGTGCCCAGGAGCCTCAGGAGGGTTTGTGTTCAGTCATGACATCTTTGCTCTTCAAAGAGAACGACAGAAACTATCGCAATCCTCTGTAAAATCTGCTATAATGTTCTGTTTAACTTTAAGGCTTTTTGATAAAGCTATCAGTTTAATCATTTTGACCAACGTCAAGAGAAAATTTAGTCCAACAATCTAGCTCTGTTAAAAGCAAACATTTGAATGAGTTATTTGACTATATTCTCAGGTGAAGGGCATTTTAAAACTATCAAGGTGGCTGGGTATGTAGTCATGGGGACTATGGAAACGATGAAGGAAAAATGGATCACTGGGTGCCCACTTTATACCAGCCACTTTTCCTACTTTATTTATCCTCACACCAACCTGCTAAGAATGTATTTATATCCCTGTTTTACAGATAACAAGTCAAGGCTCAGAGAGTTTAAGCAACTTGCCAAAGGTTATTAAAAAAAATTGCAGAGACAGCACTGAAACCCAGACCCTTCTGCTACCAAGTCTTGACCTTCCCATTATTCTACACTGTCTGCCTATTAGAAATATAATTGTGAAATATAATACACCCTCAGGTTAGTATTCCAGGGAAATATTAGTTTAGGAGTCTAAGTAAGAAATTCTAAGGTATGCTCTAAATTTATCTCTGAGTTATGGTGTGTGTGTGTGTGTGTGTGTGTGTGTGTGTATCTTTCCCCCTAATCTTGTCCAAATGTGTAGAATTCAAGTAAGTTCAACATCTACTCACTAAATATAATTTAACCAACCATTCTTTCTCCTTTTCTTAGGAAAGATCAATTTCATTTATAAACTTTGGTGAAAGATATTCACTTATATTTCCTTTAATGTTATATAGTTTACACCCAGAAGTATGTTGCACTATCTCTTGAATATATACATATTATAATATGCTCAGTGTTTCACTTTGAAGTGGTTTCTGCTTTGTGATATTTGCGTTATATATTAATTGGCAATCCAGAGTGGCATGTGAGATTTGGCACTCAATAATTTGACCACCTAGATCTTAAAGGTGGTAGATTTACCCTCATACCTCCATTCCTGAACCTCCCCTTACCCCTTCTCTCACCTAATAGGTACCTAATGTATCTCATACTATCTTTTGGCTGCAAAACCCCTTCTCTCAAATGTTGGAGACTTCAACTATTTATTGTACATCTTAGGAACTGTTTCCCGTATAAGTGCACAACACTGAACCCAATGGACCCAAATCCTGCCATCAAGGAGCTTCTGTTCTAGTGGGATGTGTCCCCATCAAAACTTCTGTTGTTGAATATCTTGGCTGGGTGTGAGGCAGTTTGATTATCATGTTATAAGATGCCAAGATAGGATGTGAGAGAGTTTTTGCTTGAAAAAAAACCCAAACAACTATTAATTTAAATATCCCTCTGATGCATAACATGGAAGAGTTATATACCCACCTTTCCCCCTTTCCCCTCCTGTGAAATGGATTCTTTTAACTCATCAATAATGACTTATAGAAAAAATGTTTTACAGGGGTATTTAAAATTAAACTGTTACATTGTAAGTTCTAAAATTAAAGGCTATTCTCAAGAATGTTTTTCATTTTCCCTTTATTTAGGTACTTTGTATGTTTCTTGTGGATAGCAGTGGGGGTAAAGATAGTTGCTCCCATTCATGTAGCCAGCAAGTGAGTGAGTGGAAACTCAAACCCAACCTAATTTGATTCTAAGACCAGTGTTCAATTCTCTAAACTCTGGCTGCCTTTCTATACAACTATGCATAGTTTTAACACAACCATTACCATTGACATAAAACCCTGAAACTTGGGACTGTCTTGTTTTGAAACTTGCAATGGCAAGAAAGGAGAATACAAAAGAGAGAGTTCAATGTCATTGTCAGTCTAAAATGGAGATGGCCTGATAGGGGTTTATGCACATTTAAAATATATCTCTGTGGTTCACATGAAGACCTTTTGTACTTGTTGCTAGCTAGATGTTAGCTGTTCACAAGTCAAAGAACAAATCAGGCTGGATGTTGCTGCTTAGAATAGAATTCTCTTTGGAAATATCTCCTCTCTAGTGCTGTTAGCGTTTGGCATCTCTCTCTCTCTCTCTCACACACACACACACACACACACAATCTCTGTTGCTTTAACTTTTTACTGAATTAGACATATGAATTGGCATCCAGAGGTAGTTGGCATGCAGTTCCGCTGATGCCAAATGCAAATCTTTGCATAACTGTACATTTCAAAGAGAAAAGCTAAAACCTTAGGAACAACTTAATAAATTACTACAATTTGTTTTTGTATGTTTCCGTGCTCTTCTAATCTTATAAAGAAATAAAACAATCTCTTTAAAATTGCTGTTGGCAAATTTACAAATAATCAGCAGAAGAGATTAGGTGAGCATAGGTATGTTTTCTCTTATTGAAGTGGTCTTAGAACCTCTCACTGTCCTTTTATTGAGTTTGGAAATTGTTAGCAGATCTTTATCATCTTTATCATACCATCTGTTTCTAAATATTTTAATTGAAGAAACACTCTGTCTTAACTTGCCTAAAAAATTACAAATTGAAAAAGGAATTGGGGCAACATATCCCACATTTTCCCTGTGAAGATAACCCACACAGATGTTCAGGTAAAGGAAATTTGGCATGGCTATCAAATGGCCGCGGGCGAAACAAACCAGAATTTCCACTCTAGCCTGGACTTTGCAACCGACAGTGTTTCTCCGCCATGGATTGACATGTGGGTTCACAACATGCTCCTCTACTTCGTGCTGGCATTATAAACTACTGGTTTTTGTGGATAAACCCAGACTACGAGGTGTGAACATACTTGTATAGTTTCATATTCTGGCTAAGTGAAACTCGTGATAAAAATGTTATATCAATGATACATAACTAAAATGTGTAATAATTAAACAAACCAGTAACCAATTTCCATGCATGATGTAATGTGTGTTAACTTACTGAGGCAAACTCCATTTCTACTTTTTCTTCTCATTTTAAAAGACTCACCCTATTACTAATTACTCTCACATTTCCTATTTGCTCTAATATGTGTAACATTTTAGCATCATTGTCTTAATCATAATTTTCATCATCAGCAGAACACTTAAATGACACACATGAGAAGAGAGATATTGTGGACTTTCTATCTGGGAAGGCAGGGGAAATTGGTTGGTGTTATGCAGAGGGGACAGGGAGGACACTCTCTGGAACTCACAGGACTCTCTGGGGTGTGTCTTAGCATTTCCACGTTTATTTATAAAAGTTAATGGAAAACTACAAAAACTAAAGCAGGATACTGAGGATTCATGTCCTTTGCCCATGGAGGTTTGGCCACCCTATCAGTTAAGAACCCCAACTAACTGAGGTGCCAGTTGAGCGCAAAAAAGAAAATCATGTAATTAGAAACAAAAGAAGGAAGTTGTACACATCATCCGTAGGGTCCCTCCCCTAAGTCTTTTAATAATTTCAACATTTTCCCTTCAGTCTTACAGAGGGTAAATTGCTTCCTGCAGTTACTACCTCTATGATGTTTCTTTCTACCCTTTCAGTTACCTAGTTAACAGTTTTTCATCCTTGCAAACTATTCTGTATATTAAATTATCTCCGTTCAAACATCCGGTACAGTTTCTGCTTTCTGGCTGGACCGTAACTGATAGAGTTCTCTTATTCACTCCTTTCTAAGTGCAACTCCATGGGCTTCAATCTTATAATTCTTTCCTTTTCTTAAAATTTGAGGGGGCCTTGGGTGGCGAACTCCCATCTTCCTAATTATCTCACTAGGTCTCATACCACTGTTCATAGATCAGGATGTCTTCATTTGTGCCTTAAATATCACAATGTAGGACTCGGGGACAGTCACCTACTGAAGACCCTCATGGAGTGTGGGGTGAGAAACACTGAGAAAATGGGTATGGGAATGGGCAGGGATCACATCAGGCAGACTTGTTAGGAGTTGGTAGCAAGTTATGTACAGTGTGGTCACCATCTGTCGGGGGATGGCCACAGTAGGGATCAAAATGAAGATATTAAAGCAAGAGTGAGGGAAGCAAAGGAAGAATCTCTAGGACAGGGGACTTTAGCAAAGGGACCTGGTTCCTACCTGCCAAGCAGCTGCAGCAGGGTAAATGAGAGTCAGCGTCCAGTCCGGGCCCAAATATAAGCTGACCTCTGTGTTTGCACATAGGTGTTTTCTGAACAGCTTGTCAAACCGATCATCAGTAAAGTCAGGACTCAAGAGTCAAATGTCCACGCTGGCATCAGAAGTTAATTTATGATATTTCATTTTGTAGGCTGTAGCAGAGGCAGCACACTTGAAAGCATGATGAGAAATTCGGCAGAGCTCAGTTTGTTTGGAAGGCTAAAGATAAGATCTGAGGAGGCAGGTGTGAGAACAGTCCCCCAGTACAGGCTCCGAGATTGCAACAAACAGGCTTGTAAAGGCATTTCATTAACATGATGTCAGGTGTTGGGGAGCGTTCATGAATGCTTATAACACTGTTTCCTTCCCCTTCTGTACCTAAGAAAGTCACAGGTCAAGGGAAACCCTTCAGTGTATGTTTTCTTTTTCTTTTTTTTTGCATTTTTTAAAATTTTATTTTATTATGTTATGTTAATCACCGTACATTACATCATTAGTTTTTGATGTAGGGTTCCATGATTCATTGTTTGCTTATAACACCCAGTGCTCCTTTCAGTACGTGCCCTCTTTAATACCCATCACCAGGCTAACCCATCCCCCAGCCGCCTCCCCTCTAGAACCCTCAGTTTGTTTCTCAGAGTCCATAGTCTCTCATGGTTCATCTCCCCCTCCGATATCCGCCCCCTTCATTTTTCCCTTCCTACTATCTTCTTCCTTTTTTTTTTTTTTAACATATAATGTATTATTTGTTTCAGAGATACAGGTCTGTGATTCAACAGTCTTACACAATTCACAGCGCTCACCATAGCACGTACCCTCCCCAACGTCTATCATCCAGCCATCCCATCCCTCCCACCCCCCACCACTCCAGCAACCCTCAGTTTGTTTCCTCAGATTAATAATTCCTCACATCAGTGAGATCATATGATACTTGTCTTTCTCTGATTGACTTATTTCGCTTAGCATAATACCCTCTAGTTCCATTCACATTGTAGCATATGGCAAGATTTCGTTGTTTTTTTTTTTTGATGGCTGCATAATATTCCATTGTATATATACACTACATCTTCTTTATCCATTCATCTGTTGATGGACATCTTGGCTCTTTCCATAGTTTAGCTATTGTGGACATTGCTGCTATAAACATTGGGGTGCATGTACCCCTTCGGATCCCTACATTTGTATCTTTGGGGTAAATACCCAGTAGTGCAATTGCTGGGTCATAGGGTAGCTCTATTTTCAACTTTTTGAGGAACCTCCATACTGTTTTCCAGAGTGGCTGCACCAGCTTGCATTCCCACCAACAATGTAGGAGGGTTCCCCTTTCTCCACTGATCAGTGTATGTTTTCTATGACAGCTCGCATTTCTCCTTCTAGAGTATGAGCTTATGGTAATAAATCCTCTCCAAAGATGTGTGCCAACTCTCAACCATTAGCTGCCTGTATGTCTGTGCTCTATAAGCTTCATTATTACCTTATTGATAAATACAGAAAAGGGGAAGTAAAACTGATCTTTCACTGTATCCTTTGTGGTAAACATTTGATGTGGACTCCTTTAGTTACATAAATTCTGGTCATGAGGTGTGTTGGGGGTAGGAAATAGGACCATGCAAAAGCAGCCAATGGATCTGTAAAATCCCCATCATTCGTGACCTTAATAAGTCAAGCATTTGATTCACTCAAAGTTGAAAGATTGCTTAGCATATCCCTCTTGCTGCTACTTAGAGTTTAGCAGCAAAACAATGGTTTAACTTATTTATTTATTTGTTTATTTTTAAAAAGATTATTTATTTATTTGTCAGAGAGAGTGAGAGAGACAGCACAAGCAGGGGGAGCGGCAGGCAGAGGGAGAAGCAGGCTTCCCGCTGAGCGGGGAGCCCAATGCGGGATTTGATTCCAGGACCCTGGGATCATGACCTGAGCTGAAGGCAGCTGCTTAACCGACTAAGCCACCCAGGTGTCCCTATTTATTTAATTTTTAAAAAATTATTTATTTATTTTACAGAGAAAGAGAGCTGGGAGGGGCGGAGGGAGAGGGAGACAGAAAATCTCAAGCAGACTCCCTGCTGACCATGGAGCCTGACTCGGGGCTCAATTCCAGGACCCTGAGATCATGACCTGAGCCAAAATCAAGAGTCAACAGCTTAACTGACTGAGCCACCCAGGTGCTCCAAAGCAGTGGTTTTAGTGGAGGAAAGAGGCTAGAGCTCTGCATATCAGCTATCCAGTTTAAGAGCTCTTGAAGACATAAGGACTGTGGAAGTGTTCTGGAAAGTATAAAGCTCTACAAAAGTTTGGAACCATCCCAGGAAGTGGAAAGAGGCTAGGGAGTCAAGAAGCTCCGAACTTAATTTCCAGTTCTGCTCAATGTCTGTTTCATTCCACAAGGGCACTGGTGACCCTCTGCATGATCAGGCCTCATCTTCAGTCATTCTGTCCCTGCCTGGCTGCATTGCCACCACTCCATCCTGTCCGCTCCTGGAATACACGAGGCTGCTTCCCACCTGGGGACATTTGGGATTGCTGATTCCTCTGGCTAGAAACAGGCTCCCCTTTTCCTCAATAGTCACTTTTGCCTTTGTGTGGGGTTTTTCCTCATCCTTTAGATTTCAGTTTTACGTTACTTTCTCAGAGATGCCAGGCCTGGAGCAAAATGTAAGCATTTGATAAATGTTTAGAGAATGAATGAATGATTTGTGGTGGCTGCAAGAATATATATGAAGAATATTCTGAAGAATATAGAGGAATGTTTGACAAAAAGTAGGGGCTCCTGAGTTATTAGTTTCTTTAATGTTCAGTGATTCTGAAACAGTCTTTAACCACACATGAAGAGTTGACTTTGGTTGTAATCCCAACAATAGCCATTAACCATTGAAAAGTCAGGGCGCCTGGGTGGCTCAGTCGTTAAGCATCTGCCTTCGGCTCAGGTCATGATCCCAGGGTCCTGGGATCGAGCCCCACATCGGGCTCCCTGCTCAGCCGGAAGCCTGCTTCTCCCTCTCTCACTCCCCCTGCTTGTGTTCTCTCTCTCGCTGTGTCTCTCTCTGTCAAATAAATAAATAAAATCTTTAAAAAAACAAACAAAAAACCATTGAAAAGTTTTGCTATATATATATTGCATATATATATATATACACACACACACACACACACAAGTATTATGTTTTAAAACAAACCTATGAGAAAGAGAAAGAGAGCAGTTTAAAACAAACCTATGAATATTGTATATTCAGATATACAATACAGTATTACTATCTCTTTTGGTTGATATTTTCTTTGTATTATATTGCTTGGAGTCCTCTGAGCTTCTTCTGATGTGTGTTTGTCTTTTACTAATTTTGGAAAATTGCTGGTCATTATGTTTTCAAATAATTCTGCCTGATTTCGTCTCTTCCTTTTCTGAGACTCCAATCACCTGTCTCTTTTAGACCATTTAATGTTGTTTCACAAACCTTACATGCTCTTTTCCTTTTAACTTTCTTTTTTACTTTATTCTGTTTCAGTTTGGATCATTTTTACTGACCTATCTTCAGGTACATTTTCTTTTTCTTATGTTATGTCCAGCCTACTGAAGGAATTCTTCATCTTTGGAATGGCATGTTTCACTCATTGCGTTTCCACTGGGCTCTTATTCATTTATTTATGTATTTATTTATTTATTTTGAGTTTCCATCTCTCTGCTGAAATTTCTCATCTGTTTACACAAATTGAGTGTGTTCTGAAAACTTTCAAGATTCATATAAATGCAGTTATGGTTACTTGATTTGCACTGCTTTGGGCTTCACTCTGGGATCCCCTGGCCTTCCAAAAGAACTGCTGTCCAACTGGGCCTTTGAGTTGGTATTCAGAGATCTGGAGAGTTCTCTCTGAAAGGCAAACAGAGTACTACAGCGCACTTGCATTTTGTGGTTGTTTCTCTCTTGAACATGTGTGTTTGTGAGGATATGTATTGTCCATGTGTGTGCACATGCATGAGTACTCCATTGCCATGGCTTGCTATGAGCCATTCCTCCTCCCCTCCTCTTTCTGAGTTACTCCAAATGTTTGTATTCTCCCAGCCCTGTAGCTCTCTCATTGAATGTATTACAGTTCATTAAATTTTCATTTATATTTTTATTTGGGATGTCCCAGACCATTCCCTGCTTTGCTTGTGTCCTTTGATTGCTTGTATCCTTGAAGTTATTAGTAAAGTTCACATTGGGTGAGTTCTCTGAGTCATATGAATCTGATTCAATAATGTCATCTTTAATATTCGCTTACTTCTTCATGGAATTCTTGTGAGGATTAAATGATTTAACACAAGGCAAGTACTTAGAATAACACCTAGTATATATTAAGTGCTTAAGAGGTTTAGTACTGAAAAAAAAAGAGGTTTCCTATTGTTATTATCACTAATCAGTAATAGTAGTAGTAAGATAGAGGTAGTAGGAGTTGAAGTGGTAGGAGCAGTGGTGACAGGTGTGGGCTGAAATGACCAATGGTTCTTTACACTGTATGTACATGGAAGTCTGTTTTAGTATCTACAAAAATAGCTTCTGGATGTAACTTTGTATCTAACTGCTCAAATCTATAATAAAACATCATTTGTGATTCCACTATTATTAATTAAATGCTTGTAATACATCAATCTTCTAAGCTCCAGAGACCACATAATATAGAGGGAAGAATGAAAATTATAAAAGGAATGAAAATATAGAAGAATGAAAATTATCAATCATTTCAGGCAGTGATGGGTGATAGGAAGAAAATAAGACAAAGTATGGATATAGAAGGTAACAAGGGAGAGTTTTGAATGAGAGACTGTGTGATCTGAGGGGTATTGAAAGTATTGTTTTGATTGTATTTAACACTTTATTCTTTATGATATCATATTTCAAAGTGTCCCTCTGACTATCTTGAATCCTTCCCACATCTTACCATTTAGCAGTCAGTAAAGGATCCTAAAGTCACCTCTCTTCTTTATTTTCAGCTTTATTAAAATATAATTGACAAATAAAATTGTAAGATATTTAATGTGTACAGCATGAAGATTTGATATACATATGCATTGTGGAAGAATCCCCCCGTCTAGTTAATTAACATCTATTGCCTCACTTATTTTTCTTTCTTTCTTCCTTTTCTTCTTTATTATTTTTTTTGTGAGAGCATTTATGTTCTACTCTTTTAGCAAATTTCAGATATACAATACAGTATTATCAACCATCATCATCATGCTATACATGATCCTCGTTACTATCAATTTGACTTTTTTTTTAGATTCCACATATAAGTGACACCGTGCAGTATTTGTCTTACTTTGTCTGGCTTATTTCAGTTAGCATAATGTCCTCAAGATCCATCCACGTTGTTGCAAATGGAAGGATTTCCTTCTTTCTCATGGCTGAGGGACACTCCAGTGTGTGTGTGTGTGTGTGTGTGTGTGTGTCTGTGTGTATACATATCTCAAATCTTTATCCTCCAGATATAGATCCAGAAATGGGATTGCTAAATCATATGGTAGTTCTTATTTTAATTTTTTGAGAAACCTCCATACTCTTTCTTATAGTGGCTGCACCAATTTACATTGTCATCAACAGTGCACAAGGCTCGGCTCCATTTTCTTGATATCATTTGCAACACTCGTTATCACTTGTCTTTTGATGATAGCCATCCTAATAGGTGTGAAGTGATATCTCACTGTGGTTTTGATTTACGTTTCCTTATGATTAGCGATGTTGACCACCTCTTCATGTGCCTGTTGGCCATCTGTATGTTTTCTTGAAAAACTGTCCATTCAAATTCTCTGCCCATTTTTAAATCATATTGGTTTGTTTTGCTATTGAGGTGTGTGAGTTCTTTATATATTTTGGATATTAACCCCTTATCACATATATGATTTGCAAATATTTTCTCCCATTCAGTAGGTTGCCTTTGCATTTTGTTGATGATTTCTTTTGCTGTGCAGAAGCTTTTTAGTTTATGTAGTCCTACTTGTTTATTTTTGCTTTTATTGCCTTTGAGTTTGGTGTCAAATGCAAAAGATCATTGCCAAGACTGATGTCAAGGAGATTACCCTCTATGTTTTATTCCAGGAGTTTTATGCTTTTAGGTTTTAGGTTCAAGTCTTTAATCCATTTTGAGTTAATATTTGTGTATGGTGTAAGATACTGGTCCAGTTTCATGTGGCTGTCCAGTTTTCCTAATACCTTTATGAAGAGACAGTCTTTTCCCCATTGGATATTCCTGGCTCCTTTGTCATAAATTAATCGACCATATATGCATGGGTTTTATTTCTGGGTTCTCAATTCTGTTCCATGATCTATGTGTCTGTTTTTATGCCAATAACATACTGTTGATTACTATATCTTTGTAACACAGTTTGAAATTAGAAAACATGATGCCTCCAGCTTTGGTCTTTCTCAACTGCTTTGACTGTTTGGAATCTTTTTGGTTCCATATAAATTTTAGGATTGTTTATTCTTTCTGTGAGAAATGCGAAATGCCATTAGAATTCTGATAGGGATTGCATAGAATCAATAGATTGCTTTGGGTAGTATGACCATTTAACAATATCAATTCTTCCAATCCATGAACATGGAATGTCTTCTTATTTATTTCTCTTTTTCAATTTCTTTCATCAGTGTCTTACTTATAGTTTTCAGTGTACAGATCTTCACCTGCTTGGTTAAATTTATTCCTAGGTATTGTATTCTTTTTGATATAATTGTAAATGGGATTATTTTCTTATTTCTCTTTCTGATAGTTTATTGTTAGTAAATAGAAATACAACTTATTTTTTTATTGAAGTATCATTAACATAGAGTGTTATATTAGTTTTAGGTGTACATTATGATTCAACAGTTTGATGTATTACTCAGTGCTCACCATGGTAAGTGTATTCACCATCTGTTGCTACACAACATTATTACAGTATTATTGACTATATTCTTTATGCTGTACTTTTCATCTCTGTGACTTATTTATTTTATAACTGGAAGTTTGTACCTCTTAATCCCCTTTATTTCGGCCATCTCCCCACCCACCTCCTCTGTGGCAACCACCAGCTTGTTCTTTGTAATTTAAGAGTCATTTTGTTTGTTTGTTTGCTTGCTTTTTGTTTCTTAATTTGTTTTGCTGTTTAGATTCCACGTATAAGTGCAGTCATGGTATTTGTCTTTCTCTGACTTAATTTCATTTAAAATAATATTCTCTAGGTCCATCTATGTTGTTACAAATGGCAAGATCTCATTCTTTCTCATGGCTGAGTAATATTCCATTGTATATATGTATACCAGCTCTTCTTTATCCATTCATTTATTGATGGACACTTAGGTTGCTTCCATAACTTGGTTATTGTAAATAATGTGAAACACACTGATTTTTGTGTATTGATTTGTATCCCGAAATTTTAATGAATTTGTTTATTTGTTCCAACAGTTTTTTTGGTTGAGTGTTTAAGTGTGTGTGTGTGTGTGTGTGTGTGTGTGTGTGTGTATATATAGTCATGTCATCTGCAAAAAGAGACAATTTGACTTCTTTATTTCCAATTTAGATGGCTTTTCTTTTTCTTGTCCAATTGCTAATTGCTCTGACTAGAACTACCAATACTATGTTGAATAGAAGTGGCAAGATGGGCATCCTTCTCTTGCTCTTGATCTTAGAGGAAAATCTTTCAGCTTTTGTTAATGTGGTGTATCCCATTGATTGATTTGTGGATGTTGAGCCATCCCTGCATGCTTGGAATAAATCCCACTTGATCATGGTATATGATCGTTTAAATGTATTGTTGAATTTGGTTTGCTAATATTTTGCTGAGGATTTTTACATTTACATTTGTCAGGGCTACTGGCCTATAATTTTCTTTTTTGTAGTGTCCTTGCCTGGTATTGAGGTAATGTTGGCCTGAAAAAAATGAGTTTTTAAGTGTTCTATCCCCTCTTATTTTTTGGAAGAGTTTGAGAAGGATTGGTATGAATTCTTTTCTTTTCTTTCTTTCTTTCTTTTTTTTTTGGTATTAATTCTTTAAGTGTTTGGTAGAATTCACCTGTGAAGCCATCTGTTCCTGGAATTTTGCTTGTTGGGAGGTTTTTGATTATTGCTTTAATCTCCTTACTAGTCATTGGTCTGTTCACATTTTCCATTTCTTCATGATTCAGTCTTGGTAGGTTGTATATTTTTGGGAATTGATCCATTTCTTCTAGGTTGTCTAATTTGTTAATAATTTAGTGTATAATTGTCTTTAGACATCTCTTATGATCCTTTATGTTAGTGTGGTAGCAGTTGCAATGTCTCTTCTTTCATTTCTAATTTTATTTATTTGAATCCTTTCTCTTTTTTTCTTGGTGAGTCTAGTTAAAGTTTTGTCTATTTTGTTTATCTTTCCAAAAAAGCATAGCTCTTAGTTTATCAATCTTTTCTATCATCTTTTTACTCTATTTTCATTTTGTTTCTACTCAGATTTTTGTTATTTCCTTCCTTCTATTAACTTTGGTCTTAATTTGTTCTTCTTTTTCTAGTTCCTTAAGGTATAAAGTTAGATTTCTAGCCACCTAATTTTTACCCAGAAGTTAAATAATACTTCTGCAGACCTTATTTTCAAGGTAGCTCGATGACAGCGTTTCAGGCCTTTTGTTGTTATTGGTTTTTTTTTTTTTTTTTTTCTGATATGCTCAGGGGAGAAACTGCTGATAAAATTAAATATTACCTGCACATTTTCTGGTGTATTCCATTTTGGTGGAAAAGGCTCATTCTATCCAGCCTTTCATCCATCTGTTTTCTCAGCTTAAGAGTCAGGCTTCCTATTTCACGATTTCATCATCCTACTGGACAGCATCTATTTCTGTTTTAACAGCCTTCTTTCTTGGAAAGATCCCCTTGATGTGAAAACTAAGTCATCCCAGTTGATTTTAATCTCTCCTTTTTTCATCCCAGAAACATTTATTAGGTGGTGACCTTGTGTTAGGTATGTCCATGTGCGAGACACCATCGGTGGCCTCTGGGAGGTCGTGGGGCATACAGGCCTCAAGCCAGGAATGATGCTGCCTGGCAGTTTCTGTAGGTGATATTTG
Source organism: Phoca vitulina (assembly GCF_004348235.1). NCBI lineage: Eukaryota > Metazoa > Chordata > Mammalia > Carnivora > Phocidae > Phoca > Phoca vitulina. The sequence continues at coordinate 39,993,121 of NW_022589717.1, forward strand.
TGCAATGAGCTGTGGGAGCACACAGGACTGGTCATTCACTGGGGGGACAGTGATTGCTCTACTGAGAGAGGAAATAGAGTTAATATTTTCTCCACTGTCTGAGGCCAAGTTGGATAGTCCAAAAGGTTATTACATTTCTGTGGTGAGGAGGCTGGCCACTGCATGCTTCTCTTCCCATTTTTCCTGACTTTTAATACCTGAAGAGATTTTAACATTGCTGCAAAAATGTGGTTAATAAAGAGTCATATATTATATACTAAGTACAATATGAGATTAATCCTTGCATGTATTTGGACCCGAAGAATCAAAATTAAATGCCTAAACTTTGACCATATTTTTAGTTTTTACAACCCTCTCTTGTCTCTTGGAGATAGTGCTAGAGCAGTGCTCTGAAGATGCATACTCTCTATGGCTATTTAACATTTTAATACTGTATTTCCCAAACTTATTTGATCTTGTACCTTTTGTTCACCTAACACCTATTAACATCCATAGAACTATTCGGGAAATGCTAGTCTGGAATAACGAGTTGACTTTTTTACTTGGGGATTTGTGTGTCTGTCTGTGTGCACTGGAGTGTGCATGCTGGGCATAGAATTGAGAAAAAAGGCTCGTATAGTGAATGCCATTTGATTAGGTTGGTCTTTTAAATGTGACACACCATGGATGGAGAGAAGAGGCTCTGAAGTGAGGACATAGATTGCAGGAGTGTAGGAGAGATCTCCCTACTGATTTAATCATAGCAGGGAATAAAACATGGAGGAAACAAATTTTTAAAAAACCTATGTTCTCACACACTATGAAAAAGGATCTGGATGTTAATCATATTATGACGATATCCTTAGTAAACACTTAAGATCAATTTTATTTTAAAATTTTGTTATCAAGACAAGACAAAATAAAATCAGTTAATTACTTCTTATTTACTAATGAATACTTTCTTTTTTAATGAATTATTTCTTTAAGTACAAAAGGTTTAATCTCTGCTTTCGGAGTTTCTGTTAACACCTTGCTCACTGTCTCTTCTAATGAAAATATCTTGTACACATGTGCTGGAGACTGAATGTTTGTCCCCAACATTTATATGTGAAATCCTAATGCCCAATGTGATGCTATTAGGAGGTGGGGCCTTTGGGAGGTGATTAGGTCATGAGGGTAGAGCCTTCATAAATAGGATTAGTGCCTTTATGTAAGAGGCCCCAGAGAAGTCCCTTGTGCCTTCTGTCTTGCGAGGACACAGTAAGAAGACGGCCATCTCTGAAACAGGAAGCGGGCTCCCACCAGACACTCAACGTCCTGGTGTCTTGATCTTGGACCTCAAGCCTCCAGAACTGTGAAAAATAAACGTCTGTTGTTTATAAGTTACCTCACGTATGGTATTTTGTTATAGCAGCCTGAATGGACTGAGATAGTAAGCAGTATCTATAATTCTAATGACCCCTTTCACGAGAAACATGCATTCCATCCCCTTGAATAAACATGAGAAGTCCTTGCTTCTTTGATGGCAATGGATTGCTAGGTTATAAGGCTTACACCACCATTCTCTGTTCCATCTTGTAAATGTGCTTCCATTTTTCTGGGGAGGTTTCCCTTGGAGGTTCAAAGTTGGAGGCCTCCTTATGTTCTAGATATATTCATGCCAGATGTTAGTCAGACAAGATCATCTTACCATTGCTCACTAATTCCTTTTTGTTTATATGAAAATGGAGTAAGTAAATATATTCCAACTTCTGTGTCATATGTTTTTTTCTAAGTTATCTTTAGAAATGGAAACTGTTGAGAAAAACATAAAGCCAATCAAATGACAAGTCACCTTTATTATACAAAGTGAGTGTGGTGAAGAATGAATGGCAAACAAACCAGCAGCTTGGGCTGATTTGACAGACAGAGAATAGTTCTCTAAAGATTTTATGGTCTTTGGAGTGTGCTACAGTATATTGTAATCCTGAAGATTTTTTTTAAATCCACAAAAGCCAAATAGTCATTTCCGGAGACTTTGTCAGTTGAGTGCAATAATATGCATTTTTTAGAAGATAAATAATTTTATAGAGCTCAGGCATTTTATCATTATAATTGCTGTCAGAAATATATGCAGAAATATTTGTGTTCACATACATCTAGCTAGAAAGAGGCTACCTCTTTTGCCACAATGGTCTCATAGCTTCTCTATATTGAAGTGGTTAGGAAAGTGTTTGAGGTTCACCTGATCTGAAACATCTCCTGATTGTTATGAAGTCAGAAGTGGAAGGGACGTTAATGGATTATATCCCCCAATAGGGCATTTCTTTCATGAGTCCAATTAAAGAGATTTATAAAGTATATAAAAGTTGCCTATTTGGTACACAGAAGATAATAAACATAAAAAAATCATTTTCATGCTGGGACATGTCAGGAGCAAGCATTAGTCTAGAGGGGCACTTTGATACAGTGGACTGTCTGGGAAGGGATGCCTTATGGAAAGGGACCTTGACAACCTGAATCAGCTACGTGGTGATTGGCCTTGGAGAGCCTTTCATTGTACAGGTGAGTCATACATTTTTATGGTCACTAGATGGCAGTATAACACCAATTAAAAAACTAGTAAAATCCATTTTTCTAACTTCAAAGCAAGTTTAATGTATTTTTATGCTATGATAGTTTAAAGAAACCTCTCAAGAGAGAGGTAATTGTGTACAAAAAGCAAAAAAAAGTATCCAGATTATTTTTTAAAAATAAAAGTGCAAAACCAGGTTACTCTTAAGAGTGAAAAATTGTTTTATTTCTCTTCTTTTAGCCCTCAAACAATTCAGGTTTGTAACTTGGTTTTTCTATTTGAAATAACCTGACATAATCTTGTAACACTCTTCTTTCTTATTCCCAGAAGTTTTGATACCTCCAAGATACAAGCCTTTGAAGAAAGATGATACTGTTTTAGTCATCACAAAGAAACAAAGAAAAAAACCCCTGCACCGCAACCCAAACAATCCCCTACACATAAACAATGCTACTCAACTGTACTTACGTGTAACCATCTGCATACTTGCCTTACATATCTTGTTACCTACTGGGTTCTCATCCAGGTGTTCAGTCTCTTCCTAACATACATAGAAACCGGGGCTCCTGGGTGGCTCAGTCAGTTGAGTGTCTGCTTTCGGCTCAGGTCATGATTCCAGGGTCCTGGGATCGAGGCCCGCATCAGGCTCCCTGCTCAGCTGGGGGCCTGCTTCTCACTTTCCCTCTGCCTGCCAATTTTCCTGCTTGTGTTCTCTCTTTCTCTCTGTCAAATAAATAAATAAAATCTAAAAAAAAAATATATAGAAACCCTCTATTGTCTCGCCAAGGCCCTTCTTGGAGTCGGTGATCTGTTTGTAATACTGTCAGGAACATGGAGACTGCACAGAACTAATGCTAACTGCTGCCTCATCCTGTTCATTAATTCAACAAATACCAGTCAGCATCTACTAAGTAACGGGCTGTCTGTTAACTGCTGGGCATGAAGACACAGTCTCAGACCTCATATTACTTATAAACTAGCAGAGGAGAGAGACATTAAGTAAACAAGCTCACAATTAGCAAAAGCAATTATAACTATGAGAAAGGTTACAAAAAGATGCAATGCTAAGTGATCATATAACGGGTGGTCTGATTCGATTCACTCAACAAATACATATTGACTGCTTACTCAGTGCCTGGCACTGTTCTTCATGCTCGGGATTCATTAGTGAACTAAACAGAAAAAGATTCATGTCTACGTGGCAAAAATTTTTTTTTGTTGAGGGACATAGATAACAAACAAAATAAGGTAACTTTATAGTACACTGGAAGGTAAGTGTTATGGAGAAATATATAGCAGGGAAAAGAAAAAAGCAGCACTGAGGAGGAATCTACAAATTTGTATAGTGCAGTCATAGAGAGCCTTACTAACAGGGTGACATATGCTGAAAGCTTGAAAGAAATGAGGGAAAGAGCTGTAGGCAGAGGGTAGCAAGTGCAAAGGCCCTGGAGCAGACACATATCTGGTGAGTTCAAGGAACTGCACAGAGGCTAACATGGCTGGAAGGGAACGTACACTGGTTTAGAGGACTTGGTCAGAGGTAATGAACAGAAGATCATGTTGGGTCTTGGAAGCCATTGTAACATTGACTTGGACTGAGCCAGGGAGCAATGGAGGGTTTTTAGCAGAGACAAAACATCATCTTATTTATGAGATCATTCTGGCTGTTAAAAAACCTTTTGGGGGGGGCAAACAGGGAAGGCAGGAGACCAACAATCCAGGAGAAGATAATAGTAGGTTGGACCTGGTTGGTAGTAGTGGGGGTATAAAGAAGTGGTAGCAGTCAATCAGGCTGGATTTTGAAGGTAGAGCCAACAGGATTTCCTGATAAATTAGATTCAATTTAAAGAGATAAAGACAGGACTTGTGGATGGCTGCCAGGCATTTGGTCTGACCAACTCAAGGATAGAGGAGCTACTGATTGAGCTGGGGAAGGCTGAGAGTGGAGCAGGTTTTGGGGCAAAGACCAAGAGTTCAATTTAGGACGCGTCAAGCTTGGAGTGTTCATTTGGTCTGGGTTGGACGTATACATTTGGGAACTGACATTTAAATGGTCCTGAAACCTACAAGGCTTGATCAATGAATGAGTGACTTAGTCAGGGATGTGTGAGGTCTTCTCTGAAAGAGTGCCATTCCGGCAGGGATCCGAAGGATAAGTTAGCTGCACGGACAGTGGGAGGAAGAACTCTCTCGCCTCAATGGTACCACTGATCCACTAATCCACTGATGCAGTGAAAAATGGAGGCACAGTCTATTTTTTTTTTTTTTTTAAAGATTTTACTTATTTATTTGAAAGAGAGAGAGTGAGAGAGTACACGAGAGGGGGTAGGGTCAGAGGGAGAAGCAGACTTCCCACTGAGCAGGGAGTCTGATGCAGAACTTGATCCCGGGACTCAAGGATCATGACCTGAGCCAAAGGCAGTTGCTTAACCAACTGAGCCACCCAGGCGCCCTTGGAGGCACAGTCTAATTATAGAGACTCTTCATTAGAGGCCGGACAAGATCCTTGGGCTAAGAAGGTAGCTTTCTTTTAATAGTTCTGTGAGCTCTCAGATGCAATTATTAAAGTAGGTGGAAGCCTAGACTATTTCCTGATAGCATCTACAAAATCCCAAATAAAAATGAGGTGTGATCTTTATCATTGAACACGACTTTGTGATACCTGTGTTGACGCGGTAGAGTTCTTAGGGTACTTGTCACCAAGTGGTAACAGCATACACTGTCTCCCTCATTTGGAACAAAAGCATTCTGGGAACTTAATGTGTGGTTGTCATAGCTGGTAGGCAGGGAGGCAATAGTCCTGGAGAGCACGGGCCCTTGTGCCAGACTGCCTGGGATTGAGATCTGGGGCTGCCACTTAATTAGCTGTGCAGCTTTAAGCAGTTGGTTTAAACTTTTTGTGCTTTAATTTCTGCCTTAGTAAAACAAACAGAAAGCTAGTTTTGCCATGAGGATCCAATGAGAATATGGTAACTTATTCAAAGTGCTTGGAACATAGTCAGGTTTCAATAATAGTGGGTAATTACACTTTTTATGGCTGTGAATCACCACAGAATCGGTTTTAAAGATGGGGAATGCAGAAGCAGTCAGATATATTTCTGGTTGGGAAAAATGACCATATTGGATAATAAAATACCTATTTGCTATTTATCATTTATCATTTGACCTAGAGCCTCAAAGAGAAAGACTGAAAAATAGTGGCAGACGTTTACTACATTTACTTATCACCACAGTGCAGTCCATGTATCATCTTACTTTATCTTTACCATCCTGGGTGGTTGGCAGAATTTACCCTGTTTTACAGATCAGGAAACTGAGGCCTGGAGTCTTAACTAAGGGTGCAAACCTAGTGAGTGGCAGATCCAGGATGTGAAAGAAGTTGTCATCTTTCAAGTTCTTCAAACCACTCTCCTTGCTTTCACCCGCTACAGAGGCTATTGCTTGGGGCAGATCACACCTGAAGTCTATTGCTCAGAATTCAAGGCTTTAACACAGCCATTCACCTTTGAGGAGTAGGAAGAGAACCACATGAAGAACATGCCTGTTCTCTTGTTCTTTCAAATGCTAATCTCGATGGATACACTACTTTTTTTTTGTTTTCTCTTCTTCTTCTTCTTCTTCTTCTTCTTCTTCTTCTTCTTCTTCTTCTTCTTCTTCTTCTTCTTCTTCTTCTTCTTCTTCCTCTTCTTCTTCTTCTTCCTCTTCTTCTTCTTCTTCCTCTTCTTCTTTTTCTTCTCTCTTCTTATTCTTCTTTCTTTCCCTCCTCCTCCTCCTTCTCCTTCTCCTTCCCCTTCTTCTTCTTCTTGAGGAAAACAAGGTAATTATGTTTTCATATTTGTTTCCATAAAGATTTTGAAACTTGGGCAATTCTGTCATATCCACCTGGATTTCTAAACACAGACAAATCTTTAAAATTGCTAAGATATGAGAACTCAGCTGACTGTTTGGCTGGAGCCATTGAGATGAGCTCAGCGATGGCTGGAGAAGCCGAACCAGATCCTTCCTTCTCTGCTTCACTCATACAGCCAGTCCAGTTATTTGCATACCAGGGTGGTATTGAATAAAGGCAGGAGGAACTCTTTTAACATTATATTTCAGAAAGGTTGGCTTGGGATGCAATCTATATAGCGCCACTGGACTCCTATATTATTATTTTCTACAAATGCTATTAGCTCCATTCTGAAACCAGCCAAAAGTCGCATCTCTGAGCCCTCCCAGGCCTTGTTGGAAACTGGTTTAAAGTAGGCTCTGCTGATGTTACTACATGTAGGAGTGAAATGTCTGTACACTACTTAGCTGTTTCTCTTTGTTTCAGCTGCACTCCCACTGCCTAAAGCTTACAGAACGTACGGAGAGATACTGTTTGTATTTGGTGGAACATCTTGGTTCTAATGTAAAGACAAAATGTCTAAGTGTTTATTCTCATGATATTAGAAATTCTGGGTAGACACTTACTGGTTAACTTTGCGTGTTCTCCAGACAGGTTTCTAAGCAACAGTTTTAGGGCAAAGGGGAATCTTGCTCATATTTTTCTTCTAGAAATACATGTTTTGGGGTCCAAAAAGTCACATTTTGGAGTATATCCAAATCACCATGCACATGTTCCTTTCTCGACCACAGCTCCTCCAACACAAATCAAATTTAGAAGCTTCCTATAGTTCCAGATGGTCAGAATCCGAACATATCTAATTACCATTTCCCACTAGAATTCAGGCCAACTAGGGGCTGTGCTTCTGCCCAGATGACATAGACTTTCTCCCTAGTAAGTTCTGGTTCCTGCATCTTGCCCATTGCCACTTACTAAAAGGAAATAACAACATTCAACTTGTTTACCGACTTCTGGCCTTCATTTAGTTTGCAGTATTGAAAGGAAGAAGAAGAGAAGGTTCTCTAAATTTACATTGTTCAAAATGAAGGACTCTTCAAATAGAACACAGTTAAGCCTTTCATGTATCTATTATTTCTGAAGTTACCTCATCCTTCTCTTTTTTCCCCTTATTCTGAATTAAATAAAATCAAATTCTGAATCTGAGCTGTGAGACAGATTCTTGTACCAGGAATAACTCCCCACACATTTATTTAACATGTACTATGTTTATTGAACTTTGTTGGCTATTGTGAGAGATATATAAATGGACAAGATGTAATTCTACTCTCGAGGAATTTATGATTTTGTACAAAGGCAGATACATTCAGAACAGAATATAACACTACCGGTCTGTGTCGCAAAGAATGAAACAATGCTTTCAGGGAAGCATTGTTTCTGTAACTCGAATGTGCTTTTTTTCTTATGGAATTACAAATAATCCAAATAAATTGTTTCCAAAAACAAACAAATATCTCCACGATGTAAAGCAGAATGTCATGTGTTTTCATAGACTTTTTAAGCAAAATACTCAGAGAGAGCAGGAATAGAGAAATGGATTCTACCTGGGAGCGTCTGGGTGGTCTTTATAGAGGCATCACCATCTGAACTGGCTTGATGGGTGGGGATGGGGGAAAAATCCCTGCAGGTAGAAAGCGAAGTGCATGTGGGGAAATTGAGGATGCGCTAGGAGGTAGCAGAATTTGAAGTTGGGCCAAGAGTAGAGTGGTTGAAAGCAGGAGGATGCGACGTTGGCAGGTGGGCAAAGCTTTGTTATGGAAGCCCTATAAAATCAAGCAGAGGAGCTGAGATTTTATTCTCTGGGTCAGCAGTTCCTCCCAGTCAGATCTGCAAAGTACTGGTCCCGTGAGATGCACTGAGTGGGAAGATTCATTATGGACATTGGAATATCTAATAATCTAACAGGGATTCCCGCTTTACTTCACTTAACCTGGCATGTTCTAAAGGCTTTTGACCTAGAGAATCCTTTAAAATAATAATAATATGGAAAGAAGTACCCTGGGTTTACACAGTTAACACTGATACAGCATAACGTCTGCTAGGCACTGCTCATTTGATCTTTGTAACACTTTGTGGGGTAGGTACAGCTATTGTCCTCGTTTCATACATGTGGAAATTGAGGCACAAGGAGATTAAGAAATACGTCACAAGCTAGTAAGTAGTAACTCCGGGACTTGAACCCAAGTGGTCTGACTGCAGGTCCGTTTTTAATTAGCATAAGCACAGCACCGCCAGCGCGGTGAGGTGAATGGGAGCTCTTGCAAGTTTTGAGCAGGAGATAGACATGCTCACCATTGGGTTTAAAGAGGACATGGAAAGGAGTACGGTCAATGGTATTGTAATAGGTTGTATGGTGACAGATGGCGGCTACACTTGTGGGGAGCACAGCGTAGAGAGAAGCTGCCTCACTTTGTTGTGCACCTGAAGCTAATGTCACATTGTGTACCAACCATGCTCAAATAAAACAAAAGTAAAGAAGACAGTGCTGATTGCCTTGCAAAGACTTAGAGGATGAAGAGGTTAAGTCCATTAGCGAGTTACTCCTTCTTGTTTTACGTGAAAATTTTCACACAGAAAAGTTGAGAGAGCGGTCCAGTGAGAGCCTGTATACTTAGCCCCTAGATTCAATTGTTAACATTTTGCCGTATTTGTTTTATGTATTTTTCTCCCCTAAACCATTTGAAAGAGATTTTCAGGCATCGTAACTTTTCCTTTCCAAATACTTCAACACATGAATCCTCAAAACAAGAACATTCCAGGAGGTTATGTTAAAGTCCAAGTGAGAGGTAGTGGACACCACAAGTTAGGGTAGCGGCAACACAAAAAAGAGTGAAGTAAGAGAGGTCCGCTCATTGGAAAATTACCTTCAGAAGATATTCAACTTGAGGTGGTTGTCCTTATATCTCGATAAAATTCTGATACATTTTGCCTCATATCGGTCAGTGTGAACTCCAAGAAGGTGAGTTAATTTTATAATGGGCTTAAGTAAAATATAACTTGGATGATAAAGTCAGTGTCAAAATATGATCTATGTAATCTGTAATACAAGTTCATGGATTCATATTATTGATACTTCTTTTTATTAACAAGAATAATTTTCAGTTACCGGGCACACGCAGTCCTAAACATTGTCTGGGCACGTTTTGCATGTTAGGAGTGAAAATAAAGGGAATTCATTGTTAATTTTATTTCTTCAGAAACTTGGGCCAGAATCATTACTTTCTTTTAAATGTTAAAATTGCTTGACATCCTAGTGGAATTCTATCCGTTGGGCTGTCAGTTCACACTGGATGCCTCCTCAGTTGGAACACCTCCAGTGCCCATTATCCAGTGAAACGAATTAGGGTTCTTTGGCGAAATGGCCAATTCCAGGTCTGGAGTAGGAAAAGTCTGGGTTTAACCTGGAATATCTTATAGGCCAGAAAACATGAAAATGCTCACACAATGATGGAGACATGTCAACAAATCCATGAGCTGCCTGGAAAGGAATCCACTAACCAAATAAATTTGGAACAAAATGAGCTTCAAAAACAATAATGACGATGAAGCATAACAAGTATCAAAATTCCCTGATTCCATAATATTAGAAAAAGAGGGAGAGAGAGAAATCGAGAAAATAAAATCTCTTCTTTAAAGCAGAATGCCAGCTAATACATGCAGAAAGAATGACAGGACATTTCTGTTTTATAAACTTCCAGGGTCATAACTGGTTTCAGAGAGGAACATCTCTGAGTACCAGAACCACTGGGTGCCTGGTTATTGAGGGACAGAGTATTCACGTGGTTGCAAAGCATCACACCACACATCGCCTACTGATTACAATGGAAGGAAAATACATCTTTATTTATTTATTTTTATTATTATTATGTTATGTTAGTCGCCATACAGTACATCATTAGTTTTTGATGTAGTGTTCCATGATTCATTGTTTGTGTATAACACCCAGTGCTCCATGCGACACGTGCCGTCCTTAATACCCATCACTGGGCCCACCCATCCCCCCACTCCCTCCCCTCTGAAACCCTCAGTTTGTTTCTTGGGGAAATATGTGTTTACAATGGAGAGGTCTGGCAGTGACCACGGTATCAGGTGGTTGAGCTCGGCATTCCAACAATGGCCAGCCTGACATTAGTCGCCTCCAAATGTGATGCAGTTGGAGGTATCCAGCATCACTTAAGTGGGGTTCTTGCCAGACATGTTTTGTCTCAATTGAATCATGAGGAAACTGTCAAACACGTTCAGAAGGTGGGATGTTCTGTAGAACAACTGGCCTGGATGTGAACATCAGAGGGGCTAATGGGAGACTAGAGACATATGACAGCCAAATGTAATTGGAGTTTGATTAGATTCTGAATTAAAAAAAAAAAAACATATAAAAGACATTTTTAGGGGCAATTTGAGTATGGCTTAGTTATTGGATGATCTTATTAAATTCAGTTTTTAGAAGGCCTGGTAAGGGTGTCAGGTTGTGTGGGAGAATGCCCTTGCTCGTGGGAGATATGCGCTAGAGTATTTAGGGGTGAGGCGTCTTGTTGTTCACAACCTACTTTTGGAAGGCTTGGCAGAAGGCTGTGTCTGTACATATCTGTGTGGGAACACGAAGCAGGTGCAGCAAGATGACTAATGGTTGGTGTATCCAGGTAAGGGGTAGACCAATGTTGATTGTGCTGTTCTTTAATTTTTGTGTGGACTTGGATTTTTTCCACAGTAAAAATGACATTATATATGGGAGTCATTGGGAGGAAATATTTTTTTCCATCCACTTTTCATGCCTCTTGTCCTCCTACACTTAGTTATCATTCCAGGAAGTAAAAATTCTGCTTTGATTTGTTAGTTTTGTCCCTAGTGTGGAATTTAGCTCTGAGGACTTACACTCACCCTACTTCCCAGCAGTGACGAGGATGTTGCAGAGACAGCAAGTTTAGATTTCTAAGATACACTTTCTTTAGGGACTCTTCTTTGATTAATATACAAAATGACAGCAAAAGACCTTGAGAAGGCCTTGCTTCTTGTTAATCCCTGCAGGAGTGGGTTCCAAAAGGCCAGTGAAGAAATGCGATAAAATACATGGCACATTTCATATGGTTCAGGGGAAGACTTGAAAGATCTCTGGAACCGGTAGGAGAGAAATACCTTGAGACTTTTTACATGCATGTCTGCTAAAGCCATCATGTTAGTGCCTTTTATTGCATTTTGTCTGTCTCCTTTCATTGACAGATTTTGGCAGCCTTACAAAGGTAGTCAGGCATTTTGAACTTGCTTGGGATACTTGCAAGGGATGTTGTTCGGTGCCTTTCGTATGAGAAAAGATGGTAGACAGAAGAAGAAAGGGGGGTTATTTTCTCACGAATTTTATTTCTCCAAAGCTAAGATGGAACTCAAATCACAGCTTTACAGTTGTCATAGATCTTGTGAAAAACTGACTGACTGGTAAGTTACAGAATTTCATTATCATTTGGTGGATGAAGCAGGAGATGTGTTGTGATGGCATTCTTTGCTAAATGGAGTTTTTATATTAAAATACCAGTTACAAATTATGAATGACCTTAATTGAATATCTGCTATTGTGCTTCCTTTTAATACCAGAATTTGGCATTACTTTACTACCTTTTCTTCACCAAGAGTACTTTAATGACTCTATCTTGACCTTTTAAGTGTTTTTTTAAAGGGAGAATGTCTGACTTTTATTTTATTACCGAGTTTAAGAAGTATTTGGGGGATTGCAATTCTGATAAGATCTTTGGCTTTCAGGTTTTTTCTCCCTAAGAGCAACGACACAGCAGATTGAAATTTAATGATGGTTCAGAGGGTGCTGGGACGTACAGATTGCGTTTCAAGTCATTGAGCAAATATATCCATTTGGGTATCCACCATGTACCAGGCACTGTTTCAGTGGAGGTAAAAACACAAAAGATGGCATTACATTGAGTCTATTTTATGACTGTTAGTGGCACAAGAATATGTGTTGGGAGGAGCTTGACTGTTTCCTGCTCCGATGGTCTTCATGGACTGACATTACTACCCTCTTTTTATAATATATTAAATCAATGGACAAAAGAGCTCTAACCAATCTTTTCCTAGGCTATTCCATTTTTGTTTCACACTATTTATTGGGGGGGAAATGAGTTCCATATGTTTAGTAAATTGTTCCAGAACTACCTCCTTTCTGGCTCATTTTTAGTATTTTGGGATTTGGTGGTTTGTGTTTATGGTCAACAAATTCATGCTCTTCATGACTTTAATGTCTTTTTTAACACGCAACACCTCTTGAACCATTCTGTCTTTCAGATGTGAAAATCTTTGCCTTCTTAGTCCATGATAATTTTCTCTTTACACATGTGTGACATGTGTGAGAGGGTTTGACAATCCTGAATACTGTTAGCTTTCCATCCCAACCCTGTTTTCTTTGGAAAAGAATGTGCAAACTTCCATTAGGAAGCAAGCGAGAGAAACTTTTCTTTCCTTTGAATAAAAGGCATAAATATTTAGAATTACCCTATGCAAAATTCTAGATCAATCACTCAGGGCTAATGCATCACTTATGGAGTTTGGCTAGTGGCATTTTCATGAATGATCATCTGTGATTACAGAGTTGTGGCCATCCCAGGGTTTTGCTCACCCTGTGGGATTCAGCACTATTGGTCATTTTAGTCTTTTATATTGGCCATGCTCAGAAGGTCTGGATGGGATCGCATACAAAGTACATTCTCATTAAATTTCTCCTTCCGTTATCAATGAACCAAGGTTATTGAATATTTTTAATGATTTATTACTCAATTGTATGCACTTTATGGGAACATAATTTATCTTTCTTTAAGAAATTTTTTTGGAAAAAGAAGTTAGACTTTATTTTGAGCCATTCAACTAAGACTGGACTCAGGCAATCGGTGAGGCTTTCTGTCTTCTTTGTCAACCATATTTCAAATCTTATTTCCTTCTTGCTTCATTCCTTCAAACCTTTATTTTAAGCCAACTATCTGACAATATGTATATATGGATTAATAAAAAAATTATTTTTCCACGTAGCATATTTTAATTTTTGATGTTACTTTCTATTCTTTAATTTAAAATAGTATCATTCCACTCAGTAAGTGTGCCACAACTTAATGCCATGTAGTTGGACATTTCTTTCCATTGTTCAATATTATGATAGTGATAATATAATTTTCAAAAATATTAACTAATATTCCCTCCATGCTTTTCTTTTTGTTTTCCCTCTATCCCTATTTATGGACGAGGTTATTCTGACTCACTTTAGTTGGGAAGGGATGTGGTAAGAAAGGAGTTTCCTCCTGGCTTTGAGTTTCAGACAGGTGCTAAGGAGAAATCTTGTTTAGATCTGAGATAAAAGTATATGAGTGGCAGGAAAGCATACTCAGTCTTCACATAGAGGGTGCACGTGCACACACCTATATGTATAGATATAAATGTAGATTAAATATAGAGGTATAGATTAAAGAATTATAATAAAATGAACAACAACATAGCCATCACTCAGCTTAAGAAATGAAAGAATTCTAGTAATTCTGAAACGATCAAAATATCCCCTCTTCTACTTCACCTAGAGGAAAAAGATTATGTGAATCATTCCCATATATATATTTTTAAGATTTATTTATTTATTTGAAAGAGGGAGGGAGAGAATGATTTAAGATTTATTTATTTGAGAGGAGTGAGGGAGAGAGAGAGAGAGAACGAGTGGGGGGAGGTGCAGAGGGAGAGAGAGAGAGAATCTCAAGCAGATTCTCCACCGAGCACGGAGCCCTATGTGGGACTTGATCTCACAAACCTGAGATTATGACGAGCCAAAACCAAGAGTTGGATGCTTAACCAACTGAGCCACCCAGAAGCTCCCCCGACCCATATATTTCTTCATTTAATAAACATGTATATGTGTATCCCCAAATGCAGTGTTTAGTAATGCCAATTTTTGAACATACCTAACTACACTCAATGGACTGTATTCATATTTGCTAGGCTTGAAATCCTGCTTCACCTCTTCACTGGGTAGCTGGGTCAACTTGAGCGAATTATTTTATCCTTCTGATTGCAATTTCATCATCTGTAAAATGAGAACAATAATTGTATGTAGCTCACAGCATTCTTGCAGGGCTAAATTATACAGACGTATCTCATTTTGTTGTGTTCCACAGATGCTGTTTATTTTATTTTTTAAATTTATTTTTATTTTTTACAAATTGAGAGTTTGTGGCAACCCTGCATTGAGCAACTCTTTTGTCCCCATTTTCCCAATAGCGTTTGCTCACCTTGTGTCTCTTGTGTCACATTTTGGTAATTCTAGCAACATTTGAAACTTCGTCATTGTTATTATATTTGTTATGGTGACCCCTGACCAATGATCTTTCACATTACTATTGTAATAGTTTTGGAGTGCCAAGAACCATGCCCACAGAAAATGCAAACTTAATTGATAAATGTTGTATGTTTTCTGACTGCTCCACTGACTGGCTGTTTTCCAGTCTCTGTGCCTTTCCTCACACTTCCCTATTCCCTGACACACAACAATATTAAAATTAGGCCAATAGGAACCCTATAATTGTGTCTATGTATTCAGGTGAAAGGAAGAATCACACATCTCTAACTTTAAATCAAAAGCTAGAAATGATTAAGCTTAGGGAAGAAAGCATGTTGAAAGCCAAGATAGCCTGAAAGCTAGGCCTCTTGCACCAAACAGCCAAGTTATGAATGCAAAGGAAAAGTTCTTGAAGGAAGTGAAAACTGCTACTCCAGTGAACACACAAACAATAGAAAAGCAAAATAGTCTTATTGCTAAAGTTTGAGTGGTCTGGATAGAAGATCAAACCAGCCACAACATTCCCTTAAGCCAAAACCTGATCCAGAGCCCTAACTCTCTTAAATTCTCTGAAGGCTGGAGAGGTGAAG
Organism: Phoca vitulina; assembly: GCF_004348235.1. Taxonomy (NCBI): domain Eukaryota; kingdom Metazoa; phylum Chordata; class Mammalia; order Carnivora; family Phocidae; genus Phoca; species Phoca vitulina. The sequence goes on from NW_022589717.1 coordinate 40,008,444, forward strand.
AAGCTGCAAAAGAAAAGCTGGAAGCTAACAGAGGTTGGATTATGAGGTTTAAAGATGGAAAGAAGCTGGCTCCATTACAGAAGGGTGCAAGGTGAAGCGGCAAGTGCTGATGGAGAAGCTGTAGCAAGTTACTCAGAAGATCTAGCTCAGAGAATTAATGAAGGTGGCTACGTTAAGCAACAGATTTTCAATGTAGATAAAAAAGCCTTCTGTTGGAAGACTTTCATAGCTAGAGCGGAAGTCAATTCCTGGTTTCTAAGCTTGAAAAGACAAGTTGACTCTCTTGTTAGGGGCTAATGCAGCTGGTGACTTTAAGATGAAGCCAACACTCATTTACCATTCCCCAAATCCTAGGGTCCTTAACAAGTATGCTATGTCCTCTGCTTATGTTCTATCAGTGGAATAGCAAAGACTGGATGACAGCACATCTGTTTATAACATGTTTACTGAATATTTTTGGCCCACTGTTGAGATCTATTCAGATCTGTTGAAAGATTCCTTTCACAATATTACTGGTCATTGACAATGCTTCTGGTCACCCAAGAGCTCTGATGGAGATGGACAATGAAACTAATATTTTCATGCCTGCTAAGATAATATCCATTCTGCAGCCCATGGGTCAAGGAGTCACTTTTATTTTCAAATCTTATTTAAGACATAAGGCTGTAGCTGCCATAGATGGTTGATTCCTCTGATGGACCTGGGCAAAGTAAATTGAAAACCTTCTGGAAGGAATTCACCATTCTAGATGCCATTAACAACATTCATGACTCATGAGAAGAGGTCAAAATATCAACATGAACAGGAGTTGGGAAGAAGTTGATTCCAATCCTCACCGATACTTTGAGGGGTTCAAAACTTCAGTGGAGGAAGTAACTGCAGATGTGGTGGGAATAGCAAGAGAACTAGAATTAGAAGTGGAGCCCGAAGTAGCTGAATTGCTACAATTTCATGATCAGACTTGAACTGATGAGAAGTCACTCATTACAGCTGTGCAAAGAAAGTGGTTTCTCGAGATGGAATCTACTCCTGGTGAAGATGCTGTGAAGATTATTGAAATGACAACAAAGGATTTAGAATATGACATAAACTTAGCTGATGAAGCACAGCAGGAATTGAGAGGATTAACTCCAATTTGGAAAGAAGTTCCACTGTGGGTAAAATGCTATCTAACAGCATTGCACACTATAGAGAAATCATTTGTGAAAGGAAAAGTCAATTGATGTGAAAACCTTCATTGTCTTAATTTAAGAAGTTGCCACAGCCACCTTAACCTTCAGCAACCACCACTCTGAGGAGTCAGCAGCCATCGATAAGGAGACAAGACCCTCCACCAGCATACAGATTGCAACCCACTGAAACTTGAGATGATTGTTAGCATTTTTTAGCAGTAAAGTAGTTTTAAATGAAGGTATATACATTGTTTTTTAGACATAAGGCTATTGCACTTGAAAGACTGCAGTAGAGTGTAATCATAACTTTTTATGCACTGAAAACTAAAAAATTCATTTGACTCACTTTATTGCAGTATTTGCTTTATGGCAGTGGTCTGGAACCAAACCCATAATATCTCTGCGGTCTGCCTCAGAGGTATATAAATGGCACTTAGAGAAGAACTTGGTAATAATAAAAAAAACTTACATATTAGCCACTATCATTATTATTATTATTATTATTATTATTATTATTGTTATTATATTCTTCAGTGACTCAATGCCCCATGTAATGGTGATGCGTGCAGCTGTAGTTTCCTGTCACTGACATACAGTATTCCACTATATACACCATATACCATAATTGATGTGTTCATTTTAATGCTGATGGACATTTGGGATATTACTGGTAAGAATATTTCTGTACAGGTCTTATTGCACAAGAGCAAGAGTTGCTCCAGGATTTTAGGATATATTCCTAAGAGAATTGCTAGTTCACAAGATATGTGCACATTCAGCTTTACTAGATAATGTGAAATAATTTTCAGAAGTGATCATAGCAATTTACCCTCCCACTAGAGTGTGTAAGAATTGCTTCATATCTTTACCATTACATGGATTTGTTTTGCCAATTTCTGATGTGAAATGCTATCTCTTTCTGGTTTTCATTTCGTTTCTTTGATTATAAGTGAGATTGATTCATAGGAGTTGTTTACACATTCTGGATAGTAATCCTTTATTGTCACTTATGTTGCAATTGTGCTTTCCTAATTTGTGGCTTGTTTCTCAAATTGTTTATGGTATCTTTTGATGAGCAGAAGTTCTTAATTTTAATGTGGTTGAATTAATCAAGCTTTTGCTTCGTGGTTATGTGATGGTTAATTTTATATATCAACTTGACTGGGCCATGGATGTCCTGACTAATAGAGATGTTGGTACCAAGAGTGGTTCTAGAAGAATAGAATTTTAAGGATGAGTTTCCTGAATTGGTTCTGGTAAAAATTCAAGTTTTCTTGGTTTCTGGAATTGGCTTTCTAATCTGATTAGATTTAAAGATGCTAATGGCTCTTTTTCTAGCAGTAAAGAGAGTACAGATAGTCCATGACATAATTTGGCAATATAGATACTCAAAATATCACCATTGGATGCTCCTAATCAGACACTTATAAAAAGCAAGGAGCTGAGTGACTGTGTATATAATGCTTTCAAATATTTTTGTCCAACTAATGAATATAACGAGATTGGCTCATTGTTACTAATGTCACTGGATAAAGTAGTGAAAAAAAAAAAGATGAGCTCAGAGATTTGAAGTCTCAACTCAAGAACCACATAAATGACTTGAAGGCTTCTATGTGTGCCTTGAAAGAGACCCTTATTTTCTGTAGCCACAGGGCTGGGACTACGGAAAATCAAACCTACAATCTCATCTTGCAGCTAGCTGGATTATAACACAGGATGAAATCCCATCTAGAGGGTTTACTGTTAAGGTGGGGGCAAGATTCTCCAGAAGGCTGTATATGCTCTGAATCAGCACCCAATGCATGACATTTTTGTCTTAGAGCCAGGATTCACAGGTCTAGGTATGGTGAAAATCAGAGTGGCACCACTTATTATTACCCCTAGTGACCTGTTCCCATGATCTTAAGCTCTATTGGCCTATAGGAAGAGTATGTCTGGAATACAGGGATTCCCTAGAGTATCTCTTTGTATGACCTTGCCCAGTGATTAGGGTCAATGGAAAAGTACAACAACCCAATCCAGGTAGGACTACTCATGGCCCAGACCCTTCAGGAATGAAGGCTTGGGTCACCCCACCAGGTAAAGAACCATAACCAGCTGAGATGTTTGCTCTGAGGTCAAAGGGAATATGGGATGAGTAGTGGAAGAAATTTGCTATTAATACCAGCTACAACCATGTGTCCATTTACAGAAACAAAACTTGTAAGAATATTCCCTCCTTATTTTCTTATGAATATGTTTATGTGTGTGTACTACATATGATACATTAATATATACATAATATGCATATAATATTTTTGTTTTGTTCCCTGTCTTATTCCCTCATCATGTAACATAAGATGACTCTATATCATAGTATTTAAGCACTGTTAATTTTATATCATAGTATTTAAGTTCTAGAATACCAAGAAGAGTACACATCACTCAAGGATTTTACCTCCTCTTTTGGGGAAAAGGTTAGTGTATTTTTGGTTGTAGGCAGGCCAGTTGTATTATGTTAAGTTGAATTATAACCTTGTTTTTGTCTTTATTTGGAGATTAAGTATGATTTAAGGAGATGTATATAGGTGCCAGGTTGAAAAGGGGTGGACTTATAATAATTAAGTTTATGTATCAATTTGACTGGCAACAGGGTGCCCAAACATTTGACCAAGGATTATTCTGGGTGTGTCTGTGGGATGTTTTTGGATGGCATGAACATTTGAATAAGTAGACTGAGTAAAGTAGATTGCCCTCCCTAATGTTAATGGGCTTTATCTAATTAGTTGAAGGTTTGAATAGAACAAAAGGTTGACGCTCCCATAAGTAAGAAGGAACTCCTGCCTGATTGCCTTGGGATGGCACATTGGTTCTTTCCTGCCTATCAACTTGAACTGAAACATTAGCTCTTTCTGGGTCTCATGCCTACTGACATTCATACTGGAACTTACACGATCAGTTCTCTTGGGTATCCAGTTTGCTGATTGCAAATCTTGGAACTTGTTGGCCTCCTTAATTGGGTGAGCCAATTCCGTATAATAAATCTCTCTCTCTCTTTGTATATATACATCCTATTGGTTCTGTTTCTCTGGTGAACACTGACTAATGCAATTAACCTTTGTTTTGTTTTAAGAAATTATTTGTTCTCTCAAGGTCTTGCAGATAGTTTGCTATAATGCCTTTTAAAAGTTTTATAGTTTTTCCTTTTAAAAAAAGATTTTAATCTGGTTCAAATAAATTTTTGTAAATGTTGGGAAGTATGGATCAAATTTCATTATTTTCCATGTGATAACCAATTAATCTAGAATCTTTATTGAAAAGTCAATCTTTCTGCACTAATCTTTCATAAATTAAATTAAATTTACTTCTACTTGTGGGACTGTTTCTGCATTCTATAACCCTTTAATGTGGTCAGTTTGCCTATCTCAATTACTATGGTTTTATAATAGAACTTGATAACTGCTTTGTTTTTCTTCATTTTATTTATTCCACTGAGTACATTACCTATTTTATTACTTATTTGTTGATTGTTTATCTCTTCTTATTAAAATTTGAGCTCCATGAGGGCAAATACTTCCTATGCTTTATTGAGTTTTATATCCCCATAGTCTAGTAGAGTACCTGAAGCATAATAGGGACTCAATGAATGTTTGTTGACTAATGTTGGAATTGTGCTAAAGGTTTGACATACACTTCATCATTTAATTTTCTGAATAGTGCTTTGTTTATTCAATTAATATTGGTTAATTATTATTATATCCACCTCTCAGATGGGAAAATTGAGGATTAAAGATGTTAAAGGATTTATCTACAATCATAAAGCTAGTAAGCAACAAAAACTCTGATTATAAGTATATTTTACATCAGAGTGTTATTACTAAATATTTGACTTTTATTGTCATCTCATGGAAGTAATTCAGTATCATATGATTCATTTATAAGACTGTCCCTTAACTTCATCCAAATTTATCAGAATGATCTGATCTCTAAAAATTATGCATAATATGTATTTAGAAACTATCCAATTGTTTGAAGAAAGCAGCTTACCAGAGCACAGCTTGAAGTATGACCAGAGAAACATAAAATATAAATGCTGGAGGGAGTCTAAGGGATCTTCTAGTCTGACAACCATTGGTCAACTTCTAAATTTGTCCTGACATAAAAAGGGGTTACTTATACAACATAAATTCTGCTGTGTAGATTTATATCCATAGAAAGTGTAAGAAAAATTCAAGAGTATGAATAGTATGCCATTGGTGAAAAATAATAGACTGTGATAATGACCAAAAGAAACAGAGGAATGTTCCCATAAGCAATGGTGGACTAGTAGCCGACTATGGTAAATGGCAAATGCAAATAAAATATTTTGAGGTTGAGAGGAGCATAATATGAATTCTGGTTGAAGGGGTTAGAAAAGACACAATGATTGTCAATTCACAGAAGAAGTGAACAGTCCAAACACACATATGGAAAAATTTTGATTATTGATGATGAGTTAAAATGAGATGCCATTTTCCATCTCTCAAAATGTCAACAATTTTACCAGATAAAGAAAGTAATGGATTGGTAAGAGCATAGAGGGATGGACATTCTCATTCATGGCTGATAGAGTTTAAATTATCATAACCTTTCAGAAGGAAAATTTGGTATCAAAAGCTCTAAAAATGCTTTTACCATTTAGTCTCATAGTTTCACTTCTAGGAATTCATTCTAAGGAATAAGCTGATATGTGGGCAAATGTTTGTATATATGGGTGTTTATGATGGGATTATATGTAATAGCAAAATGTTTGAAATAATCTAAATAAGATAGGGAACTGGATGAATAAATTATTCTATATACATATGATAGACAAAACTTAGTCGTTAAAAATGTAGAAGATTACAAACAGTTTTGTTATTATCCAATATATACATTTCTGAATAACATGTATTTTACAGTATCTCTCACAAAATAAGAGGGTTTAGAAAAAGTAGCAGCAGGGCAGACTATTCAAAGCTTATTGTGTCAGCTGGGGTCAAATCAGGAATACAGAAACCACACCAGCTATTTTACAGGAAGAATTTATTATGAGCAATTGCTTAAACAAGTGTTGGAGAACTGAAAAAGTAAAAAAGGGAAATTGAGGTGATACAAAAAAGTAACAGAAAAACACTGCTCTGACCCTAGGTTGGGGGGAAAAGAAAGGAAAATGGGTTCATCAGAAACTAGATGGGACAAAGTGAGGCTGGTACTATAACCTTGGAGTTCGGGTGCTAGCTCACTCACGATAGGATCTCAGGTAGTCAGAGGAGGTGTCCCATGAAACAGGGTTTCAGATCTCTGGGGGGATATGGTGAGGTTGTTATTGCTGAAAAACTGAAGACTGAACCCAACTGCTGTCTCAGAGAAGAAAGCTGTTGCTGAGGCAATGCTGACAGGAACAGCGAGCAAACAAAGAAGAATAAGACCTTTCTCCTCCCCTGCCTTTCTGTCTCCCTTCCTGCCCCTCACTGGCAGAAACTAACAGAGCCAGATGGCAAGGCAGAAATATGGTTTTCAGAGTTTCAGCTCCGACATCACAAAGCAGAGTACAGAAGGACCGTGTGATCAGCAGATTTCTAAGATGGGCTCCAAGATTCCCACTTCCTTGTGTACATGACCTGTATACAACAACTACCTTAGAGTGTGGGCAGAACCTGTGAGTATGACGGGACAGTGGCCCCTTGATTAGGTTATGTTATATGACAGATAGTGATAGAATAGTCACTCCTCTGAGTGTGGTACAACTATTTAAGACTCTGTCGTAGCCGGGGCCCCTGGGTGGCTCAGTTGTTAAGCATCTGCCTTTGGCTCGGGTCATGATACCGGGGTCCTGGGATAGAGCCCCGCATCAGGCTCCCTACTCAGGGGGAGGCTTGCTTCTCCCTCTTCTACTCCCCCTGCTTGTGTTCCCTCTCTCACTGTCTCTCTCTCTCTGTCAAGTAGGTAAATGGAATCTTTAAAAAAAAAAAAAGACTCTGTCATCGCCAACTGGAGAGGGACTAGAAGTCAGAGAGGTGCTCTCCCGTGGGCCTGGAAGAAAGCCAGCAACCATGTCGTGAGCTGCCTAAAGGGGCCACATAGTAAGGAACTGGGGGCACCCTACAGGAGCTGAGAGTGTTCCCTGGCCAACAGCTAGGAAAAAAAAAGGGGTCTCAGTCCCTCAAAGGCAACCTGCCAACTTCCTGAATGAGAAGACTCTGAGCTTCCAATGAGAACCATAGCGGTGCTGACACCTTGATAACAGACTTGTGAGATCCTGAGCAGAGGGTCTAGTTCTGCCCAGACAACTGGTATGTGGGAAATAATAAATGAATGATGTTTTAAGGCACTGAGTGTGTGGTTATTTGTTACACTGCTTTAGAAAACAAATGCAGGTGGGTCTGGAGCTGAAAGACAATAGCGTAATAACCCGCACACCTCTTCAATTTGTAACCAAAGAACTAACAACCATCACAAAAAATTGGAATCGCAGATGATAAGCTGAACAGAGCTGGCTGATTCAGTGTGATTGGAGGCTGCTTTAGGGGTATTCAGAAGGTAAAAACTGGTGAAATGTAAACACTTGCTTGTGGTGCTTGTGGTGCCAAGATACTAGAGATGGAAGTGGAGTTCCACAGAGCAGAGCTGCTGGGAAGGTGCACCCAGGAGGAAGAGTAAATCTGCACAAGTGTGGGGAGCAGAGATGGGCTGAGGCTCCCTGGTGAGGCAACTCTGAGCATAATTACTCATTTTAAAGTTTCTTACCGTAGAGCTAGAAAGGACTTTAAACACTAGCAGAGTGGATGGCTCTTTCTTTTCCACTTGAAGGTTATCCAATCTCCCAGGAAAAATTGCATACAAATCACCATAATATCCAAGTTATACTAATGTCATTGCCCAAGTTACCAAATACTTCTGAGCTCATTGGTGTTATAGGATAAGGGTGAGAGGAAGCTGAAGGAATAGGAGAGGAAGTCTTCAGACCACAATGCTGATGTGACACCTGTAACAATAGGAAGGAAGGAAGAAAGTATGTGTAGGTGGAGTTTCAGAGAGCAGTGTAGCTCTCAGAGTGTTAGCTGGGCGGATGGGCAGCTCCAGAGCAAACACTGGCTGTCAGAGGAGTCCTGAGTTGAAGAGTAAAGACCCAACTCTACTGCCCCAGCTATGCTCAATCATTGGCTGATAGCAGCCTGAGGAGAAGGTGGCTTCAGGTGACAATTCCAGCTGGTTGGAAGATGTGGCAGCTGGAGGTTGTCTGCCCAATTACCTCCATCCCAGCAGATTCTCTTGAAGGGACATCAGAGCAGAAGACTTCCATGGCTAACACAAATACCATTTGTATTTTTGTGAAAATAACTTAACACCCAGTTTCCCATGGGAGGGCTAAGATAGCTGGTGACAGAGTTCCTAAAGGAATTGATGCCCATGATTTGGGAAAAAAGATCATGTAGAAAAGAAACACACATCTGACTAGTGGAATTTTCTGGAAAGAAGGGCATGTTAGGTTATGTCTTGGTGATTCAAACCACACATGAGGGGGTGACAGAGCAAGAGTCTTAATCCATCTGGTAAAAACCGAATTAAAAATTAGAGCCAAGAGCAAATGCCTATTTTTAGTTCAGTCAAATAAATAGAATTGCTCTTGATATTGCTTGGGTTTCTAACAAGCTGAAGCAGAAAAGCCTGCTGATGCAATAAATTTTCACCACCAAGCTAAAATGCAGCTGCCCTGAAACCAGAGTGATCATAGTCCTTTCTGACCTTAAGAAAAGAAGTAAGACATGTTCCTGTTCTCAGACTGGTGAACTAATCTGGAGGAAAATTAAATTAATAGCTATGGCTTTAAGTGAGACACTGCAAATCTCTGAAAATTAAAAAAAATTACCATTTCTCCAATTTTACCTTTAGCAAAAAATCATTTCCCATGGATTCTATAGTTATGCAGAGTGCTTAAAAATAACCTTTCTTTCTGATTCTTTCAAATAGGTGTTTTTCTTTAATTGTTCTACTTTGCATTGTTTACCCCATAGGTACTTTAGTTTGTGTGTGTGTGTGTGTGTGTGTGTGTGTGCATGTGTGTGTTGGTGTGTGTATAGGTACAGCTTATCAAATTAAATACAATGGTACTGAAGCTTTTCTTTAATATTTTAACCTCACATAATATAGAGGTATACAAGCTAAGATTTTAAAGCCCCCTTCCTACTCCCAACATCTAGTACTTTTCAAGATATGTGGAGTTTAAAACTTAAATACAAATGGAACTCTTAACAACAAAAATCTATGTATATTTTTACATCTTTAAATCTGGTTCTATGTTTAGTTTGTGAAACACAGGTAAAAATTTAAAAAAGTCATTATTTATATAACTTAAAAATAAAGCATTCCGTTTTCATAAAATAATGGTTGTGGTGCCTGGCTGGCTCAGTCAGTGGAGCATGCAACTCTTGATCTTGGGATTGTGAGTTAGAGGCCTACACTGGATGTGGAGTTTACTTAAAAAAAATAAAGTAATGGTTATCCATATATATACTTTATCTCATGCATTAATGTTATTCCCACGTGATTGTACACCAGTCTGGGAATCAACCACAAATTGGGGCACCATAATTTATAGGGTAAAAGCTATAGAATGAGCTCATATATTCAAGAAATGGTGACGAGGACAGTGTGGTTGAATGGAATGAACAAGGAGGAGAGTGGTAGGAGACAACATCAGAGAGGTGATGAGGATTTAAACTCTACAGGAATTTGCAGGTCATGGTAAGATTTTGGCTTTTACTCTGAGTGGGAGGCCATGAAGGGTTTTGAGCAGAAGAGTAATGTGGTTGGATTCATTTTTACCAGGACCTTTATGGGTTTTCTGTTAAGAATATCCTTCAGGGAGTCAAGGGCAGAAGCAAGGAGACAAGTTAGATCTGCAATACTCTAGGTGAAAGTGACAGGGGCTAGGGTCATGATACAGCAGTGAAATGGTGACAAGTGGTTGGATACCAGCTTTGTCAACTTCTTTTCCTTCAGCTTTTCAAAAGGCACTAATTTTGTTCTTAATATGAGTTTGGCACTGGGCTGGCCATTGTAAGCTACAAAATTCCCTCTCCTGCCTTCATTGTTTTCTCTGAACAAGCCTGCAGTCTGAATGAAAGATAAATGAAACATGTGATTCTAGCCTGAATCTAACCTGACAGTAGCTTTGGAGTCTCAAAATCAATATTTGTAATTTTGACAGATCTATTACATTAAGATTTTTCTCCTGTCTTATTAATTTTTTTCTGTCCCTCCATTGCTCTAGGAGCTCAAAGAAAAGAATGATTATTGCTTTACTTTCCCAAGAACATATTTTAGTTATTTTCCAGTCTTGGATGCTTAATTTCTCAATGCTTCAAACTCTCTTTTTAAAAATTGTGGTAAGATACACATAACAAAATTTACCAATTTAACCATTTTTATGTGTACAGTTCTGTAGGGTTAAGTATATTCACATTGTTGCGTAATCAGTCTCTGCAAGTTTTTTTGTCTTATAAAATTGAAACTCTACTCATTAAACAACTCCTCCTTTCCCCCTCCCCTTGGCAACCAAAATTTTATTTCCTGTTTCTATGAGTTTGACCACTCTAGATACCTCATTTAAGTGGAATAATGCAGTATTTGTCTTTTTGTGACTCGCTCATTGCACTTAGCACAATGTCCTCAAGTTTCATCCATGTTGTAGCATGTGACAGGATTTTCTTCCTTTTTAAGGTTGAATGATACATGATCTTTTAAAAAAATTCTTTTTGTAATCAGCTCCTAACTGGAAAGGAGAAATGACTTAAATGATCTAGAAAGACACCCAGAATAGAGGTAACTATTTAATAAAGACTTTACCACTGACCTACATCTTGGGAATGTGTGAAAGAAGTTGATGAATGCTGTTTGGAAAGATGGGCAGGAGAGATTGGAGAAGATTGTTATACCTAAACGAAAGTGTATTCTAATGTATCTTTTCCCTTGGAATTTAGAAAATGTTATACTTAATAGTTACACACTTATTTTCACATGGTTCTGTAAAATTGGCCCCCTGATACTCAAAGAACAAGTAACCAAATCACATTCTAAGTTAGCTTTGTGAGTAAAGATTTCCCATTGCCCCTGCTTTTAAGGGTTCCACTGATATTCAGATTTATGGAAGATAATATTAAAAACACACCCCGGGAAGGCCTATCATTTTGAAATATCAAGTATCCAAGTGAAAAGAACACATTTAAACTCAAACTTCAATAGATATTTGTTGCTTTTTTGCTGTTCAGTATTCCTCTTCCTAATAGTATTTTGAATTTCTTTGGGAGAACCACCTTCCCCATTCTCAGCTGTGTGGTTTGTGTGACGATAACCCACCATTTTCAGCTCAAGTGGGTTCTTACCGGCTCGTTAATCAGCATTTCCCATAGTCCTTGACCACAGCATTTGAATGGTTCAGGGATGAACCTGTAACTCAATCAGAGCTAAAGAGATGCAAGGAGATATTTCCTGACAAGATCAATATTCTCTTGGATGGTCTGATTTCAGAATGTGAGCTCTGGGATGGGAAGTCATTGTGCACCGAAAAAGCTGGTCCACTCTGAAACAAATAATGCAATATATGTTAAGAAAGAAAAAAAAGGGGCGCCTGGGTGGCTCAGTTGGTTAAGCGACTGCCTTCGGCTCAGGTCATGATCCTGGAGTCCCTGGATCGAGTCCCGTATCGGGCTCCCTGCTCGGCAGGGAGTCTGCTTCTCCCTCTGACCCTCCCCCCTCTCATGTGCTTGCTCTCTCTCATTCTCTCTCTCTCAAATAAATAAATTAAAAAAAAAAAAAAAAAAGAAAGAAAAAAAAGAAGAAGAATGTAGCAGCAGGGGAAGAATGAAGGGGGGGAAATCGGAGGGGGAGAAGAACCATGAGAGACAATGGACTCTGAAAAACAAACTGAGGGTTCTAGAGGGGAGGGGGTTGGGAGGATGGGTTAGCCTGGTGATGGGTATTGAGGAGGGCACGTTC
>NW_022589717.1:40020623-40116623 GCF_004348235.1 Phoca vitulina
ACAAACAATGAATCATGGAACACTATATCTAAAACTAATGATGTAATTTATGGGGATTAACATAACAATAAAAAAATTTTAAAAAAAAAAAAAAAAGAAAGAGCTGGTCCAGGTGTGGATGTAGAAAGAAGCCTTGCATAAGCCCTAGGATAATGCTAATTTGGTAGAAAATGAGTGGAGAGATCAAGAAAATTGTGTCCTCACCGACATGATTTGAACCGCTGGATCAGGATTCTCCTAAAGATAGAACTACTTCTGGGGCATTATTTGAACATTGTGGCTCTAACATTAGGAATTATTCCTCTGTTTCATAGAAAAGACAACTCTGGGGCAAAAGAGAAACATAATACAGATGTGAAAGAAAGAAAGATTGGTTAACTATGAAAGAGAATATATAAAACAGTTATTAAAACATTTGGAAGGAATATGCAAAATGCTGTCATGACATTTCACTTTAAATTAAAGAAGGCAATGCAGCATAAACCTGAGGAAAGCAAACTGTTATGTATTTATTCATTTTTTAAAAACAACAAACTTTTTGCTTCCATATTTTGGGACAGCAGCAATTAAAAGGGGCTACTGATAAATCTTTGCAATTCCTATGTTCTTTGAGTTGCGGAACCTAACCATCATTCCTAATAGGGTTTGTTAAATTTGTATCTTAAAAAGCATTGGTTTGAATAGCTCACATGATGACTCATTGTCATAAATAATCTTTGCCTAGGGCGCCTGGGTGGCTCAGTAGTTAAGCATCTGCCTTCAGCTCAGGTCATGATCCCAGGATCCTGGGATCGAGCCCCGCCTCGGGCTCCCTGCTCCATGGGAAGCCTGCTTCTCCCTCTCCCACTCTCCCTGCTTGTGTTCCCTCTCTTGCTGTGTATCTCTCTGTCAAATAAATAAATAAAAGCTTAAAAAAACTAAAAAAACCCCAAAACAAAACAAAATAATCTTTGCCTAAGAAAAACAGGGTAAATAAAAAGCTATTTTCTTTTCCCTTTAAATTAACTTACTTTCCTGAAATGAAGAATAAAGTCTCACATGTGAATCTTCCAGTTAAACATGGTGGGCTGTATGTACTTACTTACTTCCCTTTCCTTCTTAGGCAGAGAATTAGAGAAACGCCAGTACAGAGACATCAACCAACCCTTGACCTCCCCCTGCCCCCTCAGGCCGGAGATTGGATAATTTCCTGGGAGAATTTGATCGGCCTAAGGGAAGAGTCTTGGTGATACTGATATTCAGGAGCCCCCTACTAAGAGAGGGATTTTAGTCTGAAAACCCTTCAGTGACATCTACCTGTTGACAAGCCAAAGAACTTCTATTGAGTTTTAGCATCTCACTTGTAAATGTAAATTCTCACTAGACTGTCAGTGGTATCAGGGATCTGAGTAAAGTTTCTTATAGAAAGATAGGAACCAAAACAACGGAAAAAAAAAAAAAAAACAGGCCTTATAGAAAAGGGAGATAATGCAAGTAATGGAACGGAACTAAAATGGAGAAAAACAACACAAAATAAAGAAGCTATTTTTAGAGAGATAAAAGAATGTAGCATTCATGAATGAGAACAGAACAATAAATAGTAAGTTTAGAAGCAGAACTTGAGGAAATCTTCCCCTTCAGTTTTCCCTCCCTTCCCGTTGTCCTCCGTGCTATTCCTTATGTTCCACATATGAGTGAAACCATATGATAATTGTCTTTTTCTGTTTGACTTATTTCACTTAGCATAATCTCCTCCAGTTCCATCCATGTCGATGCAAATGGTGGGTATTCATCCTTTCTGATGGCTAAGTAATATCCCATTGTATATATGGACCACATCTTCTGTATCCATTCATCTGTTGAAGGGCATCTGGCTCCTTCCACAGTTTGGCTATTGTGGACATTGCTACTATGAACATTGGGGTGCATGTGCCCCTTCTTTTCACTACATCTGTGTCTTTGGGTTAAATACCTAGTAGTGCAATTGCTGGGTTGTAGGGAAGCTCTATTTTTAGCTTCTTGAGGAACGTCCATACTGTTTTCCAGAGTGGCTGTACCAGCTTGCATTCCCACCAACAGTGTAAGAGGGTTCCCTTTTCTCCACATCCTTGCCAACATTTGTTGTTTCCTGCCTTGTTAATTTTTTCCATTCTAACTGGTGTAAGGTGGTATCTCACTGTGGTTTTGATTTGAATTTCCCTGATGGCTAGTGATGTTGAACATTTTTTCATGTGTCTGTTAGCCATTTGTATGTCTTCTTTGGAGCAGTTCTGTTCATGTCTTCTGCCCATTTTTTGACCGGATTATTTGGTTTTTGGGTGTTGAGTTTGAGAAGTTCTTTATAGATCTTGGATACCAGCCCTTTATCTGTAGTGTCATTTGCAAATATCTTCTCCCATTCTGTGGTTGTCTCTTAGTTTTGTTGACTGTTTCCTTTGCTGTACAGAAGTTTTTTTATCTTGATGAAGTCTCAAAAGTTCATTTTTGTTTTTGTTTCCCTTGCCTTTGGGGTAGCAATTCTCATATCAGACAAATTAGATTTTAAACCAAAGACTGTAGTAAGAGATGTAGAGGGACACTGTATCATACTTAAAGGGTCTATCCAACAAGAAAATCTTGCCCCCAACATGAGAGCAGCCAACTGCAGAAACCAACTATTAACCAAAATAAAGAATTATATTGATAATAATACTTTAATAGTAGGAGACCTCAACATTCCACTCTCAGCAATGGACAGATCATCTAAACAGAAGATCAACAAATAAACAAAAGCTTTGAATTGACACATTGGACCAGATGGACTTCGTAGATATTTACAGAACATTCCACCCTAAAAAACAGAATACACATTCTTCTCGAGCGCACACAGAACTTTCTCCAGAATAGACCACATATTGGGTCAAAATCAGGTCTCAACTGATACCAAAAGATTGAGATTATTCCCTGCATGTTATCAGACCACAGTGTTTTGAAACTGGAACTCAATCACAAGAAACAATTTGGAAGTAAAGAGCTGCTAAAATTTTTGAACCTGGGGAAAAAAGAGAATGTCCTAAAAGCTTTCAGAGGGAGAGAGGAAGAGAGAGACTCAGAGAGAAAGGTCAAATATGAAGGACCAGGAGTCAGAATGACTTTGGTCTTCTCAACAGCTATACTGGATGCTCACCCACCATGAAGACATATATTACACAGTAGAAAGTCAGTTGATAAGGTCAAGAATAGAAAATAATAATAGTATAGCATTAGAAACATAGAAGTAAGCAATGTAAAAGTAGATTTGTCAGTGGTTGCCTGAGACAATAGCCTCAGAGGTAGGAAAAGAGAAGGCAGCTCTGAGAACTGTCTTGTTATTGGTCAAACTCTAGATATGTTTTACTGTGCCAAATATTAAACTATAAAAAAGAACAATATGAGAGATTTCTTCCCAAATTTATTCCTTTTAATAAACATTTTATTTCATTAAATTTAAACTTTTTGACCCATTTAAAATATTTTCTTCAGTAATCCCTTCCTTTATCAAGCGTCACATCATCCATCCAGCCATCTATTTGAATGCTGTGAGATTACTACATAATAATTTGGATAACGAGGTTAGTTTCCTTTCTCAAAAATTGTGTCTTTCTTTTTTAGAATATTTTTGTGTAGTGGTTAAGTGGGAGGTGGAGACTGGCTAGATTAGATTCTCACTATGCCACATATTTGCTGTGTGACTTGGGAAAGAGACCTGATCTCTCCTGAGCTTCTGTTTCTTCATCTATAAAGTGAAGATTTGAATGGCACCTAGCTTACAGGGTTGTTGTAATACACTGAGCTACTGTTGTAAAGTTTTAGAATTGTACCTGGCATGTAGTGCACTCTCTATAAATGCTAATTTTGATTGTTATTACAGGCTACTTTTTAATTCAAGCTTAGTAGTGATTTCTGTGTCTTCATGAAACATGGGTATACATTTAAAGTAGGAATACTAATTACACACACACACACACACACACACACACACACAGCCCTGGGATGTATCTATTAGGAGTACAATGTAGTTTTCTTGGCATAACCAAGTCTTTGCTTAGGTAATATGGATGTCCAAACTTTTCATTTTTACGATCTGATTTTAACAGTGTTTGTAACACAGGCAAGATTCTTTATGCTTCATTACAAATCCTCTTAGTTTTGCTTTGAGATCTAGTGTTGAAATATTTGAAATAGTTCTGGTTATCATTTTGGTTTAAAAACTATTTTATTTTTTTGCTGAGATACAAAATGAAGGTGTGAAGATATCTGTTATTCTCAAAGCTTTCTTGTCCTTTCTGGCTGGAAAGCTGATTTACAGCTTTAGGCTCTGAATAAAACCCATTATAGTTATATCGTACGTCTTTTCAATCAACAACATTCATTTGTTACTTCTTGTTTTTAAGAAATTTTATTATGCCCATGAGGAATACAAAGAAGTTTAAGAGAAGTGCTTATCTCTTACTGAGTTCATGGTCAAAGAGAAGAAAAGCAAATGTATCAAATTAAAAGCAATTATAGAAATGCCACTGGAAAGAATATGCTTAATTTCCAGTTGAGAAGGTGGCTGGTAATGAGATAGTCATTTCATTTTGTAATGTGGATTTATAATTATGTCAGAGGAAAAAGCACTCAGTGTAGAAGATCATATCTTAAGATGGAGGATTAAAAAAAGTTTGGTATTTTGCTTAAAATGTAAAATGGCTGGATTTTGGTTCTAGGTTAACAATTTTCTAAAAATCTAGAAATCTTATGCATGGTAGGGAGGGGGAGGTTTGGGCAAGGGAAGACAATATACTGAAGCCTGCTGCATTAGCTTTGTTTTAGAGACTGGAAATCAGTTTAATCAAGGTCTCCTGTGTTGTCCAATGACTTGAAAAGACGCATTTCTCCAACAGAGCCCCAATATAGTCAATATAGTTAGCGGACTTTTTTGGGACCCTGTCTGATAAACTTGGAGCCCCCTTAAAACACCATCTTTCTGGCTTCTAGGAATTGCATGGGCTGTCTCTTTTCCCTGAAATTTTCACCTTCACAGTCCTCTTGACCTTCTGGTCTTGAGATAGACATCACTTCTTTTTTTATTTATTTGTTTATTTGAGAGAGATAGTGAGAGACAGCATGAGAGGGGGGCGGGGAAAGGGAGAAGCAGGGAGAGGGAGAAACAGGCTGGAGAGAAGGAGAAGAGACGTGGGGCCGATCCCAGGACTGGGATCATGAACTGAGCCAAAGGCAGATGCTTAACTGACTGAGCCACCCAGGCGCCCCAACATCACTTCTTTAAAAGAGCCTTTACTAACTTTTTCCATTCCCCAACCATAATCTTTGTAGCAACTGTTATTTGGCTCTATTAGGACATTCAATTGCTCTTTTCAAATTGCCTCTTGACAACTAGCCTCTATGTTCCCTCCGGACACATCTAGTCAGGTAGCATGTCTTGTTGAGACATTTAGGAAACTTTATCTAAGTAACAAAGGACTGGTCTTTCATACAGTGGTTCCCTAAATAGGCTCTATAACAATTTTTAAGCTTTATATATGCATTTTAAATTTACAGAATGTGTTAGTCTGATAAATATTCAGAATCTTCCCATTTTCTTCTTTCTTTGCTATCTCCTTACACATAGCACAGTGAAGACCTCAAAATAGTGGCATGTTAGTCATGTCTGTGTAGAAGATATATTATTACCTTGACTCAAAGTTCTGAGAGGATAGAAAATGAACTAGCAATTCTCACAAGTTGAAGACATGTTTAGTAAGAAAATATTGTCAGTAAAGTAGATGTTGTTTAGACTTCTATTCTCTAAGTCAGTTATGTTTAGTACTCTCAACACCTAAACAGTTATGTTGGACATGCTGAATTAACTTAATGGGTTGGTTGCAGAGTCCAGGCACAAACCTCTAGGGACCCCATGTCTGGTTGACCATGGCTGCACTCCTCTTTCCTGGCTCACGACCAGCACAATGCAATCATGCTGTCATCAGGTAAAACAGCCTTGCAACTGATTTCCCTCAATCCTTACAGCTTGTTTAGAGACATAGGTTAAAAAGAAAAGAAAAAGGAGTCTCAGTGTCTCAGTGGTCCTTGGTAAGTTGTCTATGAATGTGCCTGCAGGACATTTGCAGCCTCTGAGTCATGTCTGAGGACCCAGAAATGTCTGACTGTATCATCCATGCAGCAAGAAGTAAACTCAGCAATTTACCACTTGAGCTTTATTAGCTGGCTGACTAACCTACTGTTTTTCCTAACACAGTCTGGCATGCATGTTGTAACAGGGCCCTGATTAAAATATGATTAATCAAGTTTTGGTGGAAAATGCTCACGATGTTCTGTTCAAAAAGTAAAATGACTCAAAGATGACTTTTTAGTGTGGATAAAATCAGTGACATTGGCCTAGTAATGTACTAAACCAGTGGTAGACTCAGAGCCATAGCTTTATCAAGCTGTTAAGAGTTGAAGCCTGGAATCAGTGACAGCAGCATGATCTATGATTAGCTTCAAGATGACGTGTTTCAGAGTCCATGTTCCAAGACAGGGTAACATTATTTATAGGTATTTGCAATAGCGGAATTTTAAGAGCACAGGGGAAAAGATCAACAGCTATTGTCCAAGTTAATGAAACATAAACCCATTGCACATAAAACTAGCTTTGGCACACATGTACTGCTCACATAAAATAAAGACAATGGTAACTATGGCTGCTGAAGGGAATGGTCAGTTTTTCCAGATTAGGAGTCATTCGAGACAGTAAACAATTCTGAAATAAACTGTCAAAAACACAATGATTGACTTGCTTTGAATTCCCTGTTATCAATACATGTAACTCTTCAGTTTTTTTTGTTATATCCAAATGCATTGAAGAAGTATTATTGATATTTATTTTTTGAGGAATAAAGAAAAACCATTGAAAGAACTGGTCTGTAACAATTTTGTTCTCCAAAGTATACAGTAAGCTTCTTAAAGTCAACATAGTATCTTTTACTTTGTTTTGTGCCCCTCTACCTCATTCTTCTATCTCCTATATTTACCACAATGTGTGGACTAATGTAAGCACTTTATTCATTAATTTTTTAAATAAGCTGTTACTGAACACCTACTACGTGCAAGGATAATGATAAATGCTGGTGACTCACTGGTCAGTGAGATATTGACTTAAATGTTTGGAGGGGGCAGACAGGCAAAATAAACAGGCCATTTCAAGGGCATGAATTTAGAGTCCAAATAGAGCCAATAATGGATGCTGTGAGGATTATGGTTGGGGGATGGTAGAGATTAGGAAAGACTCCTTGAAGGGACTGATATCTATAACTTGAGGTCAGAAGGTTAGAGGACAATGGAAGTGAAGAGGATATCAGAGAAAGGGGGGAGCCATGTAATGCCTAGAGGCCTGGGAGACCGAATTTTGAGCCTGGTGAGCTCCATATTGAGAACAGTGTGACATGGGACTTGAGAGTAATTTGTTGGATTTATTTTCACTTACAACAGAGACGTTAAAATTGATGTGACATAAAGGAAAGCATTGTTCAACACTTAAGATACCATGATTTGAATGCATATTTGAGGTACTCAAAGATCTTTATTCATATTGTGGGATGAAATTTTTAGTAATGATAAAATTAATTTTATCTTGATAACATGTATTCTTTTTCTACTTAAACCTCCAAATAAGGTGTGTGAATAAATCTCAGTATTCTTGAAAAGGTACGGTATGGCCAAGACATAGGGCATATTGGATTTATCTCCTAGAGGAGATTATGTTACATTGGTGTTTTTTGTTTTTGTTTTTGTTTTTGTTTTTGCTGTTGTTGTTTTAGCAAGATCATTCTCATAGGAGTTGGTAAAAGGAGAGGAAGGAGAGAGATTGGTGGTAGTGCAAAAGAGTAGAAGATTATGATGTATCTGAAATAAGCATAGTCCAAATTAAGGACATGGGGGTGTTTGAAGTGCTAGGGCAGATCTGTCCCAGAAGTAGATATGCAGTTGTGTCATTAGAAGAGAGATGGAATTTGATGTAGTAGATTGAGCATGCAGGAGAAAGGACAGAATCTGGGTACATGCTGGTGCTGAGGCTATAGTTGATCAGCATAGAACATTGCTCTTCTGCTGCAGAGTTTGAAACCAGCATGGAGCTGGACAAAGGGGTCAAACACTTACAGATGGAACTATTACCTTGATTGCTGATAACATTGGTTAGGGAACATGGCTCTACCTCTGAGGCCAAAAGCCTTTGTGAGAATTTCACCCAGTAGTTAGACATACTTACTTTCCTCTGGCTTTGGAAAGGAGAATGAATCAGAACATAGGCTATCTGCATGCAGGTGGATTAGATAAAAGGAGGGTCCCTCTCTCTGAAGCTCACTGTCAAATAAGCCGATCTCTCTCTCTCTCTCTCTTTTTATGGGGAAGGGTTAAGAAGGGCTGGAAAGAACTGGAAGTGTTATTCTAGGTGATGTTCCTTCATATGAAAACTTGAAGTCAGGATAAATGGACTACATTTGAGAGGAGAGCATGGCATGGTGATGATGATGATGATGATGATGAAGATGATGATGAAGATGATGATGATGATGATGACTATATGAAGATTGCTGACATACATTGAGTAGTTACCATGTGCCAGGCATTGTTCCAAGTTCTTTATAAGCATTGACTTCTTCTTTTTTCTTTTTTTTTAGTATACAAATATATTTAATGCACTTAGTTTACTCTAGGCATCAATATATATATATATTTATTATTATTAACATATAATAATACACAGCACTCACCACAACACATACCCTCCCCAATGTCCATCACCCAGCCACCCTGTCCCTCCCACCCCCTTCCACTCCAGCAACCCTCAGTTTGTTTCCTGAGATTAAGAGTCTCTTATGGTTTGTCTCCCTCTCTGGTTTCTTCTTGTTTCATTTTTCCCTCTCTTCCCCTATGATACTCTGCCTTGTTTCTCAAATTCCACGTATCAGTGAGATCATATGATAATTGTTTTTCTCTGATTGACTTATTTTGCTGAGCATAATACCCTCTAGTTCCATCCACATCATTGCAAATGGCAAGATTTCATTTTTTATGGCTGCATAATATTCCAGTGTGTGTGTGTGTGTGTGTGTGTGTGTGTGTGTGTGTATACACCACATCTTCTTTATCCATTCATCTGTCAATGGACATCTGGGCTCTTTCCATAGTTTGGCTATTGTGGACGTTGCTGCTATGAACATTGGGGTGCAGATGCCCCTTTGGATCACTACTTTTGTATCTTTGGGGTAAATACCCAATAGTACAATTGCTAGGTCGTAGGGTAGCTCTATTTACAACTTTCTGAGGAACCTCCACACTTTTCCAGAGTGGCTGTACCAGCTTGCATTCCCACCAACAGTGTAGAAGGGTTCCCCTTTCTCCACATCCCTGCCAACATCTGTTGTTTCCTGACTTGTTAATTTTTGCCATTCTGACTGGTGTGAGGTGGTATCTCATTGTGGTTTTGATTTGTATTTGTCTGGTGCTGAGGGATGTTGAGCACTTTTTCATGTGTCTTTTGGCCATTTGTATATCTTCTTTGCAGAAATGTCTGTTCATGTCTTTTGCCTAATAAGCATTGACTTCTTAAATCCTTACAACAAGCATGAGATATAGGTCAGGAAATGGAAACACAAGTAAGTGACAGATCCAGGATTTGAATCCAGGCAGCATGGTTTAGAAATTGGTCTCTTGACAAGTAATATTCAGAGAAGGTGGAGGAGGAGAATAATGAATAGAAGAGCAGGGTGGCATGAGCCAAGACAGGAGGGGGTCATGTGGTCAACATCAAGTACAGCTGGGGATATAACTGCAGAGCTTCAGTGCCATGCTGCGACTTATGTACTGTTATCATGATGAGCTTCAAAATATAAGGAAACAAAGCAAAACAAAACAAAACAGTTGTTTATCCTGAGACTCCAACATGGAGAGCAAATTAATGGAAACATTAAGGTAAACACCTTAAGACCTTGAATCGATCAATTTCCTATATTTTAGGTTTTATTATTATTATTATTATTATTATTATTATTATAAGTCTAAGTGCAGTGGTTTCTTCTGTGTAGACATAGCCTTTAACACTCAATTTGACCTGGATGGTATTAAATGGACATTCAAGTAAAAAAAATTCTAATTTTGTTGCCTACAAAGTACAAATGAATTGTATAGCCCTGCTTTCCATTGCACTTTGTACAACCAATGTAAGAATGTGAGTTGATACTTAGATATCAAGAGATTGAGATTTGGCTCCTGCCTTTGCCTTAAAGAATTAAATAGCATTTGTAACCTTAGTTCTTCTATCATGGGGTGAATGATGTGTACATCCCCCATGGTACCCTGCAGTGCTATTAGAAGGATGCAATGGATCATGAACCTTTGAACTAGGTTCGGAAGCTCTCTGAGTTTCATCTTTGCTGTCATTGTCAGTTGGGGATGCCAGTAAAAACACCATCTCATGAGCGAGATTTCTTGGATCTTTCTGCTGTGAAAAATTGGAAAATCAGTCAGATGTCCCTATTACTTTTGTGAAAAACCTGCTTTGAAGAACCCTGCAGCTTAAATTATAGGGCTTCAGTGTGAGATCTAGACATCTTCACATTGAACTGTGTGCTAAGGCAAACATGCTGAAATCTCTTGACTTATTGAAAACACAGTTCTAAATTATACTCAGTGAGGTAATAGTTTCCTTCATTGTGATGCAGTGTGTGCTGGTCTTAGGACGCTGCACCTGGGCCCTCTGCTTGCAGTTTCTTCTGCTAGTCTCATTTGGAGATTTCAAGATGGTGTATATCTCCTTAATTGTTTCTTGACAGACAAGTTAAGAATACCAAGCAGGCTCTGGTCTCCCACAACAGGCAAAAATGATCTTGTAGGCATTTGTAATGTATAGCATCCTGCACCTCTGAAGATCTTTGATACCAACATCTGTAAATTGTGAAATTTCTGTCATTTCTCTTACCTGCTAGATTTTAATTCACAGGCAGTAGGTGCTTCTGACTGTATAGAAAATTAGCAACAGTATGCCATCTAAGTTTTCAAGAATGTGCTTGAAAAATTGCTGATGGCTCTGGTAATGATATCAGAATGAAAAACTGCTTACTCATCCATTTTATGTGCTCTCTACTCCTCTGTGCTCCCAGGTAAACACAACAGAGCACTTGGCTTTTATTGGATGGCATTTGGTTTGTCATTAAATATATAATACCATTAAGCATTTATTCACTAGTCAACACAATTCAAATGCAACAGGCCCCCTGCACAGCAATAGTGCTCAACCACATGCATATTTACAAAAAAGGGGTTGTTTCTGAATATGAAGACCCTTTAAGAAAGAACAATATCAAGTTTTAATGACCCAATGTAAGAAAAATGCTAACGATCATCGTGATAATGATGAGCCTGCTTTTGGCTCCCAAGTCCCGGAGGATACTTACATATATCTATATATTCCCCACCTCACATTCCCATGCAGTCCACCACCACGGTCATTTAAGTTGGCCCAGAGGCAGACTTTCTGGATAAAAATCCAGAGGTCAGGGCACCTGGGTGACTCAGTTGGTTAAGTGTCTGCCTTTAGCTCAGGTCATGATCCCAGGGTCCTGGGATGGAGCCCTGCTTTGGGGTCCCTGATCAGTGGGGAGTCTGCTTCTCCCTCCCTCTCTCTCCCTCTCTCCCCACTTGTGCACTTTTTCTCTCTCTCTCAAATAAATAAAATCTTAAAAAAAATCCAGAGGTCACAGAGCTTTGTCCCTCTCCCAAGCTCAGCAATAAAATAGCCCATGCTTCTTCTCTTGGGGAAGAGTGAGGAGGGGCTGAAGAGACACTGAAAGTGTGGCTCTAGGTGGGGTTCCTTCACTTGGAATCTTGATGACGGAGTAAGTGTGCCCTCCAGTGACCATTGTTTAAGAGCAAGGTAGAAAAAGGAAAAGAACATTAATATGATGATGATGTGCTCTTTAGGTAGCTTATCCAAAGCAAGAACAATCAAGATTTTTCCCCGGTTCCTTTATCCTCTCCTTTCTGAGCTCTGCCTTGGTGCTGTTGGAGGGGGAGCAGGCTCCTCTCGCATTTTCTGGCATGAGAATCATAAACCTATCTTGGTGTTTCTATCATCTTTTGGAAACTTCGAACCTGAACTGAAAGAAGGGAATAGGCCCTGTACTAATGTCTCAACTCTCTCTAGCTCCTCTTCAGCATCTTTCCCTGATCCAAGAAGGGCTTTTTCTCCTCCCAGTGGGGTGGTAAAATGCTATTTTGTATTATCCAGCATCCTTCCATGTGCTCTGGTTAACTTTTTAAATCTCCATGTTCTAGTCTTTCATCTCGGTTCTTTGGGTTATACAAATTCTTTTTGGAGCAAAGCTTAGCTTTCCCAAGTGAAAGCCTTGTCTCTAAATTGGGCTTTTAGAGCTTGTTTTGTAAATCCAAAAGATGAACATTTCTCCTTTTGGTTCTGGGTTCTGCCTTTCCCTAAATGATGGATACCTCAGTCCTACTGAGTGGAGGACTGTCTATTACTAAGAGTTACCAAGGATGATATCTTCAGATGCTATTTCACAGTGTATGGGTGATAGGACTATGTAAACAACATTCCCTCCCTCCCACTCCCTATACAGAAGGTGTTAACTCTGTTACCTTCTAGATCACATCACTGCATCATTACTTCCTTCCTGATCTAACTCCCACTTTAGCCCTTATCAAGTAGCCTTGATGATATGATATATATTTGTCTCAGAACTAAGCAGCCCCAGGGAGAAAAGACTTCCTCAACCTACATACTAAACTAAAGGAAGTTTAGGACCTCCAGCCCTAGCGGTAATTTCTGTTCTGGTTCCTCTAGCTCAACCATATCATGTATCCAAGACTCCTGACACACCTTCAGAAGGATAAAGGAACATTCTTTCTTTCTTTAGGCCCATCTCCAGTGCCCACTGGGACTAAACAGAGTAGGTCCAAGACCAGGCCACTTAGCAAGACCTAAATGCTCAGTAATAAAATTACTGAAGATGAAGGTCTCTAATTCAGGGAGGGCTTTAGAGATTGTCTTTGATTTTCAGAAGCTTCTGAGATCACATCCTGGCTATGTGACCAGCACTTACTAGCATAATTAATTCTCTTGGCAAGGAGTTAGTGGAAGTGGTGATTTTACATCTGAAATCTGCATTAAGGAAAGAGATTTAGGAGTGAAACGTGTAAAGTATCACGCAGAACAGGCTTTCCTTTTGCCCTTCTGGACTCACACCTGTCAGCTGTCAGCTCGGGCTCTGTTCCAGTTTTAAATGCTGGATCACAGATCCACTGGGTCCAGACAGGGACATTCCAAACCCAAAGGCCACTCCCCCTTCTTCTGTTCAACCTCTCTGAGGAGCTGAAGAGGCAAAAGCTATTTCTGTTTGGTTATAGACTAGGATTTGATCTTTATAGATGGCATTTCTATTCTTAATATATCTATTTGCTTTTGAGGAACTCATTTCTTTATAATCACCCTCCAGTACCCTTAGAATAGGTGCCCCAGCTGGGTGCTGTCATATCATCATGTATCTGTCTCCAAAGCTTGTGGTTATTTGTAAGTGCTTATTTCATGCTTGTCTTCTCCTTTGGGTCATGAACTTCATGAAGAGTCACCTTAATATCCCTAATCCTTAGCCCAGAGTTTGGCACCATATGCAGATGGGGCTGAGAAGACAGTGGGATTTTTTTTTTTCATTTACCCTCCATAACACTCTTAGAAATAACCCCTATCACCATTCACAAAAATTGGCTATTAAAATTTCATCTGTCTACCTGACTAGATATGACCTTAAGTTGGCATTTATTCTTTGTTTCGTAACCCATCAGAACATTTAAGATACTTGTTGGCTTTAAAAGGCTAATCGTCTAAACATCTAACATGTCTTTTCATATATTCCAATATTGGCCAACTGGGACTTGTTCTCCAGTAAGTTTAATAGGACAAAAACACATTTCTCTTCATATTCCTTGAGAAGGAAATAAATGAACGTCCCCTGTAGTACTTATGCCCTTAGGAAACAAAAGAAATGATGATTTTACTCCATGGGCTCAGCAGTTTATAATTATTAATAATGTTAATGACTAAATGACTAAAGAACACTCTCCAAAGTCCTTTAGTAAAGGATTTTCTTTCAGAATTCTCTTAATTGACATCTCTGAAAATTATCCTTTCAGCCATAGAGTGTGGATCTTATTTTGCTGAATTTCTCCCTAGATATAGTTATTATCTTTTCTTGCCTTCATCTTCTTCGCCTTTCCCTTCCCCTTCTCTTGCCCCTTCTTCTTCTCTTTTCCTATTATCATTAAGTCTGAGTGCCATTATTCCCTTTACTCATTGCAAAGCCACACTGGAGTTACTTTTCGGCACACCTGTGTACCACACTCATGGGCTGCCTGCAGCCTTGCTAATGTTTCCATTTTTTCCTTTGTAAGCATAAATATCCCTTGTCCTTTACAGAGGGCTTCACTGCCTGCAGAAACCTCATCCCCGTAATTCTAGGAGCCTTTTACTTCTCTGGGTATTTCTGACCTGAATTTTGGCCAGCTGTGTCTTACAAAGTCAGCAGGTTTTCCCCAAATATTATCATTCAGTGTTTCCTATGTGAAATCCTGTCCTTTCCAATGTACTTGCAAGAAGGAAATAGAAAAAACAACGTGGATATTTATATAGGATCTATTCTCTTTACAGCCAACTGCTTGTGAATCCTTAGACAATTTCAGTGAGAGCAAAGTAAACTGCTGATAGGGGCTGGGCAAATAGAGGTTAAGATGGTTGAAATCTTTTCTAATGTTCCATTGGGAGTGACTGGGCTTGTGTAACCTCCAGACAGCCGCCTGAGGTAATTCCCTTGATGTCAGGGAATCTGAATAAATTTCTAGAATTCAAGGCATTACTATTCCCTTTGCACAGAGGAGAAGTACAAAGCATGCAGATTGCCCCCCAGGTCTTTAGGCAAGGATCCAGTAAGTTCTGTAGAGTATCTTAGTCCTAGGAAGGGTTGAGGTGGGAATGGAAACTGACAACTGACACCTTGAATATGAGATATAAAAGTAATTTTGAGCCTTGCTGAAACTTAACCCTTAGAAGACTCAAGAAAAAAAAAATTGTGTTCATTGCATTTCCATGAAAATATTAGATAATTTTCTTTTGTTTCTCAAAACTTTAACTTGATTAGCCAACAGGATATATTTATTAAGGTATATTTATTAGGTAATTTTTTTTGCCTTCTCTCTGAAATTCTGTTCACATCTGAAATAACTTTGAACCTGCTTGACATTTTTCTATTCTGAGTAGTGATTTTTCCCTAATTGTCTTCAGATATCTATTCACCTAAGGGGATTTATGATGGAAGAAATGTAAATAGAATGAATGTGAAATCATTAAGCTTTTGACATGCAAAATAACATTATGCTGTGAGATAATATCCTTTCCAATCAGATCATTTTCTTGAATTTTTTTGAACTTCTTTATTTTTGCCTTTAGAATATCAACATCTAATCCTTGAAGAATAATTTCATCAAGAAAGTTTAGAGAAAACACTCCTGTAGGCCAAGAGGTTGGATTCAATAAGAGGAGAATATAATGCAGGGGAAAGTCCATCCCTTCTAGGCCTGCATGGTGAAAGTGGAGGAGGAGAAGAGGGAAGAATGTGTGTCCTGATTTTTTCTCCCCATGTGTAGCGTGTTATTAGAGATTCCAAGGGAATGGAGCTGCTGTGGTCATCTTACTTAGGACCCTAGAAAAGAGGCTGCTTCTTGTGGGATAGCCAACCTCAACTTGGTTCTTGGATGACATAGCAGATCTAGAAATAGTTGAGGGTCTGGATGGGGACATTTCCAGGGGCGTTGCTCTTTCTGAGGGAAGTAGCTGTAAGTTAGGGCTGCAGAGCATACTGCCTTGGCCTGGTCTGAATGCAAGGTTTAGCCTTTAGAGAGGCCCAGTGAATCAGTGGGAGCCAAGATGTGTCTTAGTGCAGGAGCTCTTCAGGAGCATTTCACGGACAAAAAGAGTGGATCATGTGATCTCCATGACTGGAGGCCAGCATGGTATCTGGCAGCCTTGCTGTAGAGACCACAGAAACAAGAGGATACTAATGCCCAATCTTCTCCATCCCACCAGGAGGTTAGGTGAGCTACACCCTTCCTGTTTACACACTTAGATGCTAGCTATTTGGGAGCCTGTGTGTGTGTGTGTGTGTGTATGTGTGTGTGTGTGTGCATGTGTGCACGTGTGTTTTCCTAAGAGATAATGAGCACTACCAAGGGGTCTATTAAAATTACTAGGTTGGGCTAAGTTTAAACTATATTGGATCTTTCTTTCTCTTCCTTCCCTCCCCTCCCTCCCTCCCTCCCTCCCTCCTTCTTTCCTTCCTTCCTTCCTCCAATTAACAAGTGGTAGGAGATTTGGAGGAAGACTAAATTTATTTTTTGCATTCCTGAGTACTTCCAACCTTTTTTAGGTATAAACCTTTCTCTCTAGGTCCTAATGCCACCTTATGCCTTCTGTCATATGAGTAGTAAACTAGTCAGTAGTAAAGTGATACTAACTAGTCAGTAATAAAGTGATACTAGTCAGTAGTAAAGTGATACTAACAAAATTTTACTTCCTTCAGAAATATTTACATTTAAAATAAGTCCAGGAAAAGTTCAATACCAAAATCAAAGAAAGGGAGGCAATAGCAAACTTTCAGACTTCTTGGGTCAATTGAATGAAGAATTTAGGCAATGATTTTTCTCTCAAAGCTCAATGCATATGTATATGCTGAGCTGGGGAATGAAGTACCTACAAAATGACTGTTATCTACTCCAGGCCACAGGAATCCCTATTATTGTAAAAGTTTTCTTTTTCCATAAAATGGAAGGTGTTTGTTTTGGAAGCTAAAATGGAAGCTGAGTCCTTAACCTGTGGGATCTAATGTTATCTCCAAGTAGGTAGTGTCAGAATTGATTTAGATTGTAGGACACTCAGCTGGTGTTGGGGTATTGCTTGGGAGTAAAACCCCACACATTTGATGTCAGAAGTGTTGTGAATGTGGGGGTCATGTGAGAGTGAGTGAAGCACACAGAAGGAATGTGTTTTCCCTATTTGTACTCAGGAGCAGCTCAGTGTTAGCCAACTGTCCGGGAACAGGTGCCAAGTGCGAAGCAGGGAAGGAAAGGACCTGATCAGAAGGGACAGAACTGGCCCTCGCCTTCACTACAGGGGTTTGCAGTGCATCTCATATGAGGCGTCAGCAACATTGTCTATTGTTGCCTCCCTGCTGAGAAGCAAATATCAATGTCATCAATCTGGGGGTGGGTGAAGAGAGGTGAGGGGGTTGGAATATTTTTGGGACACATCTTTAGATATCTTTAGCTGTTTCCCAAATAAAGTCTGGAGAATTTTATGTTGGTGTGAATCATAGTTCACTGTCACAAAGTGCAAGTCTGTGTCTGTTGTTTGGCCTTGGTTGGCTGTGAAAGATGAACCTCAGCCTCGGTTAATTACAAGCATCATAAGCACAGTGGAAAGAGTAAAGCAGGTTGTTAAGGTAAATAAAAATTTGTTGTGTTGAAGGTGTAAACAGTTGTTCTGTCTAGAATGGATGGAATTTCCAGGCTATAATTGCAAAAGATTGCATATTATGGGAAAAAAAGAGGTTGCATTATAGACCATGTATGAAAGTAGTTATAGGCAAAATAACTTTTAGTTATATCGCCTTTCCATGGATGTTATATGTTACATAATTAACAGCTTTAGGACAGTATGGCCTAGAAAAGTGATTTTGTCTGTGAGCTTTGGGGTCAGAAAGTCCTGGGTTGAAATTGTGGCTCATGGCTCAGCCTTCTTTACTGGCTGAATGACCTTAGGCAAGTCACTTAAAGTTTCTGTGAGACAGTCTCATCTGCAAAAGTAGTGGTAACAATTATTATTACAAACTATTTCTTAGACTTCCAGATTTTAATTTATGTCATTGACTAGGGAATCATGAGAGACCCAGAAGTAAGTCTCTCACTCTATTCTTCTTGCATTCAGATTAGAGAACTGGATCGAGTGTAGTCTGTTCCCTTCTCACACATATGTACACTTGTACACATGCACAGACATACACACACATGCACAGATATAAAGGAGTTGAAGAAATTCCAGAGAAGTGAATTCAGAAATTATTAAAGTTCATAAGTGCTATGGAGGAAAATAGTGCAGAAAAGAGGAGTAGGGAGTAATGTGGGGGCAAAGAGGTAATAATTGTAAATAACATTTAAAAGAAATCCTGAAGAAGATAAAGGATTGAGCATAGTTGGGGAAAGAGTGAGGTAGGAGAAGGAATTGCCTGTACAAAGGTCCTGTGGTGCTTGATTTTTTCCAGAAACAACAAGGGACCCATGTGTTAGAATAGAGTAAACAAGGCATTCAAGGCAATCCCCATCAAAATACCATCCACTTTCTTCAAAGAAATGGAACAAATAATCCTAAAATTTGTATGGAACCAGAAAAGACCCCGCATAGCCAGAGGAATGTTGAAAAAGAAAAGCAAAGCTGGCGGCATCACAATTCCAGACTTCCAGCTCTACTACAAAGCTGTCATCATCAAGACAGTATGGTACTGGCACAAAAACAGACACATAGATCAATGGAACAGAATAGAGAGCCCAGAAATGGACCCTCAACTATATGGTCAACTCATCTTTGACAAAGCAGGAAAGAATGTCCAATGGAAAAAAGACAGTCTCTTCAACAAATGGTGTTGGGAAAATTGGACAGCCACATGCAGAAGAATGAAACTGGACCATTTCCTAACACCACACACAAAAATAGACTCCAAATGGTTGAAAGACCTCAATGTGAGACAGGAGTCCATCAAAATCCTAAAGGAGAACACAGGCAGCAACCTCTTCGACCTCAGCCGCAGCAACTTCTTCCTAGAAACATCGCCAAAGGCAAGGGAAGCAAGGGCAAAAATGAACTATTGGGACTTCATCAAGATAAAAAGCTTTTGCAAAGCAAAGGAAACAGTCAACAAAACCAAAAGACAACTGACAGAATGGGAGAAGATATTTGCAAATGACATATCAGATAAAGGGCTAGTATCCAAAATCTATAAAGAACTCATCAAACTCAACACCAAAAGAACAAAGAATCCAATCAAGAAATGGGCAGAAGACATGAACAGACATTTCTCCAAAGAAGACATCCAAATGGCCAACAGACACATGAAAAAGTGTTCAATATCGCTCGGCATCAGGGAAATCCAAATCAAAACCTCAATGAGATACCACCTCACACCAGTCAGAATGGCTAAAATTAACAAGTCAGGAAATGACAGATGTTGGCGGGGATGCGGAGAAAGGGGAACCCTCCTACACTGTTGGTGGGAATGCAAGCTGGTGCAGCCACTCTGGAAAACAGTATGGAGGTTCCTCAAAAAGTTGAAAATAGAGCTACCATATGATCCAGCAATTGCACTACTGGGTATTTACCCCAAAGATACAAAAGTAGGGACCCGAAAGGCTACGTGCACCCCAATGTTTATAGCAGCAATGTCCACAATAGCCAAACTGTGGAAAGAGCCAAGATGTCCATCAACAGATGAATGGATAAAGAAGATGTGGTATATATATACAATGGAATATTATGCAGCCATCAAAAGGAATAAGATCTTGCCGTTTGCAACGACGTGGATGGAACTGGAGGGTATTATGCTGAGCGAAATAAGTCAAACAGAGAAAGACATGTATCATATGACCTCACTGATATGAGGAATTCTTAATCTCAGGAAACAAACTGAGGGTTGCTGGAGTGCGGGGTGGGGTGGGAGGGATGGGGTGACTGGGTGATGGACACTGGGGAGGGTATGTGTTCTGGTAAGCGCTGTGAATTGTGCAAGACTGTTGAATCTCAGATCTGTACCTCTGAAACAAATAATGCAATATATGTTAAGAAAGAAAAAAAGAAGAAGAAGAATGTAGCAGGAGGGGAAGAATGAAGGGGGGGAAATCGGAGGGGGAGAAGAACCATGGGAGACGATGGACTCTGAAAAACAAACTGAGGGTTCTAGAGGGGAGGGGGTTGGGAGGATGGGTTAGCCTGGTGATGGGTATTGAGGAGGGCACGTTCTGCATGGAGCACTGGGTGTTATGCACAAACAATGAATCATGGAACACTATATCTAAAACTAATGATGTAATGTATGGGGATTAACATAACAATAAAAAAATTAAAAAAAAAAAAAAAAAGAATAGAGTGAACAAGGCAAGACTGGATGTAGCAGGATATGAGATCAGAGCCCTAAAAGGGCCGCAACACCTAAGACCTTGCAGGCCATTCTATGGATTTTGGTTTTCCCTATTACTGAAATGAGATGCTATTAGAGAGTTTGATGGGACCACTTATGTTTTATTTTAACAGGGTCATTTTGGCTGCTGCACTGAGAAAAGACCGTAAAGGGACAAAGATAAGGTCAAAAAGACCCAAAAGGATGCTATTGCAATAATCTATACAGGAGATGATAGTAGGTTGTAAAGAGGAAGCCTGGCAGTTTGTACTCAGTTGGTAACAGCACGACATGCTGAGATTGAATGTGTGGTATAAGAGAAAGAAAGACTTCAGTCTAGGCTCCTGGAAGGATGAAGTTGATACGTACTGAAATGCAGAAGGTTTGAGAGGGAAGATCAAGAACGCAGGTTTGGACATGTTAAGTTTTGAATGCCTATCAGACATCTAAGTGAAGCTATTGAGTAGGTATGTTTGGGTGTGTGATTCTGGAAATCAGAGATGTCCTGCCTAAGGTTACAAATCTGAGAATTATCAGTGGATAGATGATATGTAAAGCCATGAAGCCAGATGAGATCATCGCAGTGAGGGTCAAAGAAAAGAAATGGTCTCAGGACTCAACCCTAGAGTACATCAATATTAATAGATTGGAGAGAAGAGGAGGAACAGGTAAGGGAGACTGAGATAGAGGGCCAGAGAGATAAGAGGAGAGGCAGGGGAGTGTGGTTTGCCAGACAATAAGTAAATCAAATGTTAATGAGGGGATGGAGTAAAGAACTGTCGCAAATACTGCTGAAGTCAGGTGAAAGGCAGCTGAGAACTGAGCAGTGGGTTTTCACGAGCTTTTAGAAGCTTGGAACTTTCAGCCATCCCCCACCCCTGTCCCATTTCCTTCAAGAAGGGGAAAGGGGCTGGAAGTGGAGTTAATGACCAATGATGCCTATGTGAGGAAGGCTCCATAAAAAATCCCCAAAGCATGGGGTTCAGAGAGTTTCTGGTTTGATGAAAACATTTAAATGCTGGGAGGATGGCACACCTCAACTCCATGAGAACAAAAGCTTCTGTACTTGGGACCTTTCCAGACGTTGTCCTATGTATCTCTTCATTTGGCTGTTCATTTGCATCCTTTATCCTATCCTTTAATAAACTGGTAAATGTAAGAAAGTGTTTCCTTGAGTTCTGTGGGCTGTTCTAGCAAGGAATGGAACATGAGGAGAGGGGTTATGGGAATGCCAATTTATAGGTGGTTGTCAGAAACACAGGTGACCACCTGAAGACTTGTGATTGGTATCTGAAGAGGAGGAAGGCAGTCTTGTGGGACTGAGTCCTTAACCTGTGGGATCTAATGTTACCTCCAGGTAGGTAGTGTCAGAGTTGATTTAGATTGTAGGACACTCAGCTGGTGTTGGGGTATTGCTTGGGAGTAAAACCCCACACATTTGATTATAATTCACATTTGATGTCAGAAGTGTTGTGAATGTGGGGGTCATGTGAGAGTGAGTGAAGCACACAGAAGGAATGTGTTTTCCCTACTCAATAGTAACAAAGACTAATCAGAGTGGGCTCAAAGATTAAAGAGGAATATTGAAGCCTGAAATCTTTTGAGGTATTTTGTTGTAAAAAGAAGAAGAGAAATAGAGCAGTAACTAGAGGAGCATGTGAAATCAAACAACTTTTTTTTTTAAGATGGAAATAATTAAGATCCAGTACAGAAGGAAAATGTGATCGTACTGGAAAGAAGTGGGAGAGTCATGAAGCAATGTTTTCGAGTAGATCAGAGGTAATGGGATCTAATGCATAAATGGAGTGTTTGTTTGCTTTGCTGGAATCATGGACAGTTTATCCAAAGTTATTAGAAAAGGCAGAACATATGGGCATAGATACAGGTAGCTTGGTGGATATAGTGATGGAAGGTCATGAAGATTTTCTGATTGCTTCTATTTTCTCAGAGAAATAGGATGCCTGGGTCTTATTTGAGAGATTGGAGGAGTGAGAAAGGGAATGGGCCAAAGAAACACAGCAGGTTTGCCAGGCAGTGCTAACAGTCTTCTTGATGCTAGAAGAATCATCAGTTTGAGCATCGTGCTTTTCTCTGGTCCCATTTGTTTGTGTGGATACAGATATGGTCTAACAGTTGAGTCAGATTTAACCAAGAGCTGAAGTTTGCCAAGTAATTATGAAGTAGTAAGAGAGGAATAAGGGATTTGGAAGTATATCCAAAATGACTGATTGTAATTATTGATCATAGACTTCAAACTGGCCAAAGAAGTGGATGAGAAGATGACGGAGGGGAGGGACAGTGAAAGATGCCAAGATCTATGGATTGTAGACCATGGTCGGTCAAAAAATTAGCAGAACTGGGAACTAGAGGGAGTTAGCTAGAAATAGTGGTTAGTGGTGATTTAAATGCTTGCGATGGGTATCAGGTTAAGGATTTTAGATTTTATTATTAAATGGAAAGAAGAGGAATGGCAGGATCTGATTTCTTCTCCTTTCTTTTCTTTTATTCTTTTTCTTTTTAACTCACTCTAGCTGCTCTATAGAGAATGAGTTATAGTTGCAACTGGAGAACATGAGCAACTATAGGAGATGATGAGAACCAGAGAGATCTGGCATGTATGATGGAATGAAGTTAACAGAACTTTCTAATAAATTGGGTGTAGAGGTGGGCAAAAAGAAAGAATCAGGTATTGTTCCTAAACTTTTTGATCAAGCCATTGGGTGACACTTGGTACTGTAATATTGGGAGTGAAAAGAAGCATTTCCTTTAGGAGGGAAGTAAGAGCTCTCTCTTGAAGATACTCAGTTTGAGATGCTTATTAGATATCCAAGAAATATCAAATAGTGTGTATAGAATTCTAAAGCTCAAGAGAGAGGTCAGGGCTGCAGCCTGAGGGTAAACAAGAGGATGGTGCTTAAATTAGTGGGTGTGCATGAGCTCACTCATGGAGTGAGACTGGGAAGAGGAAAACATTACTGTATGTTTATGAGTGAACACATGGATGAGTATAAAGAATAAATATATTTAAACAAATAAAAAGCAAGGTTAATAAGCAATGAATTTGACTTACAAAAAAAGATAATCTCTTCTTTAATTCCCTCAGGAAGAGAAAACAAAACCACCTTCTGGGATGTTGGTCAGCTGGGAAGTTGAGCAGTTGGGAAAAACACGTTTCTGCCTCCATGAGTTCCTCCAGTCCTCTATGCTACAACACCTGCTTTACCCAGGTCAGACCATTATCAGAATCAGTAAGGAAGCTGTTTCCCCCCATCAATAGTTTTGATAATAAAACAGTTACCAAATGCTCCCAACATATTCTGGTATTTGATGAATCAATTGACATTTTTTTCATATTGATGAGTTTGATACTTTGACCAACCATATAGAACCATGAAGACAAAGGTCAAAGTTGTATGTCAATTTTAAAAAAAAGTGAGTCACTAAATGCAGCCCAGATTTAAGCAGAGGGGATTCCACAAGGATATGAATACCAGGAGGTGGGGATTGTTGGGGCCATCTCAGAGGCTGCCTGCCACAGTGACTTTATGACATATGTATACACCATGAAACCATCACCACAATCAAAATAATTGCTATTTCCATCATCCCCCTAAATTTTTCGAAAAGTACTGTTCCACTTTTTTCTGTCACTATAGATTAGTTTGAATTTTCTTGAAATGGAATTATACAGTGTGTATTCTTTTTTTTTTTGTCTTTTCATTCAGCATGATGATTTTGAGGTTCATCCATATTGCTTATGTCAATAATTTGTCCTTGTTATTACTGAGCAGTATTTCATTGTATGAGTATACCACAATCTATCCATTTACCTACTGATGGATATTTTGGGTCATTTCCTGTTTGAAATTATTATGAATAAAGCTGATGTGAACACTTGTGGACAAGTTTTTATGTGGAGGTGATAGTTAACTTTATGTGTCAAATTGGCTAGGCTGTGGTGCCCAGAGGTTTGGTCAAACAGCAGTTCTAGATGTCACTGTGAAGGTACTCTTTAGAGGAGATTAACATTTAAATCAGTAGATTTTTAGCAAAGCAGATTACATTCTGTAATGTGGGTGGTCCTCATCCAATCAGTTGAAGGCTTTAAGAGCAAAGACAAGTCCCTGAAGAAGAAGGAATTTGTATCAAAACTGCAACATAGAAACCTTGCCCAAGTTTCCAACCCTTTGCTTTATGGAATTAAGACTCAAGACTGCGACATCAACTCTTGCCTGACTTTCCAGCCCGCCAGCTTGCCATACAGATTTCTGACTTGCTAGCTCCTACAAGTGTATGAGAAAACTTCTTAAAATCAGTCTTTCTCTTTCTCTCTATTTTAGTACTGAGAATGGTTCTAGAGAAGCAGAATCTTATGGATGAATTTTCTGAACTGGTTCCTAGGTTTCTCAAATTGATTCTCTACTCTTATTAGATTTAAAGGCACTAATGATCCTATTTCCAGCAGTAAAGAGAACACTGATAGTCCATGGCATGATCTGGCAATGGAGATATAGAAAAATCACCATTGATACTGCTCATCAAATACTTATAATAGGTAAGGTTCTGGGTGACTATGTGTTTGAAACTTATCTTAGTCAGGTGGGACTGCCATAGCAAAATACCATAGGCTGGTGCCTTAAGCAACAGAAACTTATTTCTCACAGCTCTGGAGACCGGAAGTCCAAGGTCAAACTGCCAGCAGGTTTGGTGTCTAGTGACAGCTCTCTCCACGGGTTGCAGATAGCTGCCTTCTTGCTGTGTCCTCACATGGCCTTTCCTTGGTGCACGTAGGTAAATAGAGAGAGAGAAAGAGAGAGAACAAGCTTGCTGATGTTTCTTCTTATAAGAGCACTAATCCCATCAGACCAGAGTCCTGCCCTCATGACCTCAACTAACCCTAATTACTTCTCAGAGACCCCATCTCTAAACACCACTACATTAAGGGTTAAGGCTTCAACATATGGATTTGGGGGGGGGGACACAAACATTCAATCCATAACAACTTTAGAATACTTCTGTCAGCCTAATTAGTATAATAAGATTTTATGGTTGTTCTTAAATATGCTACCTGCACAAAGTCTTAAGATGTTATTGGAAGTCTTTTCTTTTTATTACCTTTCTTTTTCTTTTTCTGTTGGCTTTTTAATTAATTAATTAATTAATTAATTAATTTTTTGTTTGTCTTCATTATTAGGCAGGCTTTTCTCTTGTGCTGGCAGAGAGAACCCCTGCAGCCAAGGCTTGCTTGGTGCTGCCATATGTCATTTATAAAAGAGAAACTGGCTCTTCCTGCTACTCATAGTTAAACAATATTCTGGGGAGGATTTTGATTGGCCTGGACTGGGTCACATGCCCATTCCCAGATTAATCACTGGGGGATGTATTATTCTGATTGGCTGGCCCGGGGTCCTATATCTATCTTGGAGCTGGAGATCTTGGTCAATCTGATCAAACCACGTGGACTTGGTGGAGTGGGGTGATTCTGCAAAAGCATTATAAGAGTTCACTTAACACAAAAAAGAGACAGTGGATCCATGACATCTTCTATAACTCCCCCAGGCACTCTTTGTTTCCTTCTCCTCTCTTACTTATAATTGGTACAGGCCTTAATTAAAGTCATTATTGCATTGTAATTGTGTGTTAGTCCTATCTGATTCTCCCTGTGATTATAAATTCTGTGGGGACAGAAACTGTTTATTTTCTTCTTCATATCTCCATTGCTTAGCATAGTTTTCAGTTCATAAGAGTATTTAACAAATATTCATTACTGGATTATATCTACTTAATTTTATCTAGTTAATTACTCTCTTGCTGGAGCCTTTATTGTCCCTGAACACTAGGTTTTCTCCCACCAAGTAAATCCTTCTCAGGTGTCCTTTTTGAGAGACAAAGACTTTTAAGAAAAAAAAATTCATTATTTACCTCTTACCAAAGAGTCTTTCTTTTTCCTTTTTCTTTCAAGTTTCTTGAAATAGGAGTAAAGATTTTCCACCTCCCCTCTTCCTGCCACCCAGTGATTAAACACTTATTTTTCTCTTTATTGTTACCAGTTACCTTCTTGTTGTAAAATCTATTGGCCATTTTCCAGCCTTGGTCCTTCTTTACCATGCCATGGCATCTGGCATTGATTGCCCTTTGGCTTTCATTGTTCTGTGGGTGTTCCTGATTCATTTCCTAAATCTTTGCTTACTAGAAAAACATTTTGTGTCTTTATATAATGTGCTAGGTGCCATGGATAGCAAGAGTACTGATCTTGCCATCAGCAGCTTTTAAACTAGTTGTTCACTTCTCATTTTCAATAAAATTTATACCTAAATGGCTAGAATATTCTGCCAGTTGAATTTTGTAAGCTCTGTATGTGTGCCAGTCCATTCAAAACGCTGTTAAAACTTTATCGTATTGATGTCCACTCCTGTGCTCCAGAGCCTTCACTGGCTCTTCCTTTCCTGCTAACTACTCACGGTCCAGTGGGAAGAGCGTGGTCTCCTTTGTTAGGGCCCACCCACTTAGACAGTGTAATCTCTTCTGCTTTCTTCACTGAGTCCAGCCTTCAAGTCAACCTTAACTGGCTCTTACCTAAACATTTGCTTTCCAAACATGGCCCTTCTGATTATTACGGTCATTCTCCATGTAATATGCAGGTATTAGTTTCTTTCACATCTCTACCTTTTGAGGTACTTTCAACCAATTCCAACTCTAGTTCTTCCATGATGCCTTCCTGGACTTCCCGTTTTAGAGGTGGTTACTCCCCGCTCTAAATATCAGTAGGAGTTAGATTATGCTAATCTTTAGTTTCAGGAACTCAGAGGAGCTGCACTTAGAATTTACCCCAAAGCCCAGGTGGGCAGGGAAAACTGCTCAGTATCTGTCAGGTTATAGGTTTTAACTCAATAAATATGAGACGAGTGAATGAATAAATTACTGCTGTAAAACCAGCCCCGTAGGGGTAAAAAGTATTTGCCCAAGAATGCTTCCATTGGCTGTGCAGAGCCCAAGATGGAACTTTTCCATGGTGTTCTCAGTGTCATGCCAGAAATAATACACAGCCTGTCAGCTACTAGCGAGCAATGCTTGATTGACTCTAGCGGACAAGATAAGGGAAATCTGGAACAGAGTGAAGCAGGAATAAGCAGGCCAGCTCCATCTCTGAATGCTTGAGAACTCATTACCTTCCACAGAAGGGAGGTTATCAAGTGAAAAAAAAAGTACTGCCGGGTAACCATCCATTTTGGGGTGCTGGTTATTTAACCATCTGTCCTTTTATCTCTAAAAATTAGGTAAAAGCGTAAACAGAATGAATCAGTGGAGCTTATGTACTGACATTGCTTCCATCGACAGGTCCACCCAAGGACTTCTACTTGAGATGGAAAATTGAATAGGGATTTTAAGCAATACTTTAATTAAAGGGGATGATTTGGCAATCATCAAGTCGATTAAGAGTTCCACTTAAATAGAAGAGTGAATTAGAAGCATACTATAGGGGTGTTGGTGTAGTTTTAAATCATCAATCCTGTCTCATCAGGGAATTTACAGCCGTTCTCTAGCTCCTATTATTTATTAATGGAATAAACCCATGGGCTATGCCAATATTTCAAAGTTGCTTTTGTGACTTGTGTATCTTTATCTATTGTTGCTGCCTTTTCTGTGATAGAG
The DNA here is from genome assembly GCF_004348235.1 of Phoca vitulina. Lineage (NCBI taxonomy): Eukaryota > Metazoa > Chordata > Mammalia > Carnivora > Phocidae > Phoca > Phoca vitulina. The sequence continues at coordinate 40,048,544 of NW_022589717.1, forward strand.
GGTGCTTTCAGGCGCCTTTTGAGATTCCTTCAATCTCTATTCAACCTCAGTTCTTTAACACAGCTTTGCTGTCTTTGCTGTGACTCCTCATACATTCATGATCCCTTTGTCCTGTACTTTTTATTTCTGGTTGACGTTTTCTCTTTGGAGCGCTCCCTTTCTTACAGTCCCTTCATGCTCCATGTCCTGCACCACAATAAAATCCCTGAGCATTTCTTTTCCCCACAGGCTGCCCTCTCCAAGCTTTGCACTACACACTGTTTTGTCTTTTTATTTTCTCATCTGCTTTTCAGTTCTAAGCCTGCAAATAACTCTGTCTCTCTGGTGCTACTGCTGTTTGTCTTCTAGGAGCCACCCTTAATTTATGCTGACAGCATTCATCTTGAAGCTGCGCACTCCACACATCTCTGTCATCCTTCTGTTTGCTCACGACTCCGCCGGTGAGAAGATTTACTTCTTTTCCGCCCCCCTGAAGAAACCCTGTTTTTTTGGAAGCAAGACTGGTATTTGACAGAAGACCTCACGGAGCTCGTGCTCCCAGGAAACACGCAACCAAGCAAACAAGTAAATAAACAGACACATGCAAACTTTTTTCTAGGTGGCATTTTAAGTTTCTTCTATTCCTTTATTTACAGCATTCCAAGGTTGCAACAAAACCATTACCAACATATATAACAAAAAAAGATGTGGACCTTCTTCTGGGGCTTGCAAATTTCCCTCGAGGCTCTTCAAATGGCTTATACAAGAATTCTTCCAATAGTAAAATATTCAAGTAAAAATGTGACATGAGGTTGTAATATCTTACGTTTATATGCAGCTATGTTGTGCGTAATGTAGGCAATGCTTGTTCCTCAATTATGTTTTTAAATGCACACATCTTTTGTCTTTGACAAACCATTCACCTGGGAAGTTTTATAGTTAAACCCATCCATTTAGAGTTACTGCGAATCAGGTCAATGGCTTTAAAACATTTATGTGGAAAAAATAATCCCCTTTCATTAACAGCATGAACTGTTCAGACAGATTTCTCCTAGTCAAAAACCGCAGGAAACTGTTCTAAGGTATAGTGAATAAATGAATAAATGAGTAAATGCTAATATGCATGGAGTAAAGCTGCCCGTGCATTTCATTCTGATCTTTGGGGTAATTTAGAACCTTCTCTTTTTTTCTTTTTGAGAAAAACTGTCCATCAAGTTCAAATATACAATGGTTAATGTGGATAAAAGACCATCAGGCATTTATATGAAACTACAAGACATCTTTTCAGTAGTCATCTCAATTTGGGATTTAAATCCAAACTCATCAAAGGAAATAAAAAAAAAAACCCTATTAACACATTACACATTCTTTAAAGAAGAAAATCAGTATTTTACTTTTTTGACAGTTGAATGAAAGGGTTTAGACATATTTTAAATGGGGAAAAAAAGGCTTTAGTCCCTTTGTGGAATAAGAAGACAGAAGTACTATACTGGGGAGACTGCACAGAAAACCGGGAGAGAAACCACAGAATATGTGGCTTCAGTCCCATCAGATCAGAACATAGCAACAACTGTCTGTTAATTTCTTTTCTCTTAGCCCGAGTCACCTCCCACAAGCTTTACAAGAGCAGGGAATCTAAAACCAGCTTCAGAGCAGTTGCTTTCTTGAGACATGTGCTAATTTATTAGAGATGATTTTGAAGTTATAACATGGAGGGGATGATATATTACTTTAACTAGATTGCAAAACTGAAACACAACAATGAGCCTAACAGTTAAATAAATAAGGGGGCGGTAAGCAGAAAGAGGCAAGGCATTTGGAGAAGAGTCACTTTTTGTACGATGTGCCACATTTTACTTGCTGTTCATGATACTGAATGAATATATATTTTCACAAATGTCCTTTTATGTGCACATGGAATATAATAGGCATTCAACTATTTGTTGAATGAAAATACAATATATTATGTATATAGTATATAATACTGTACAAATACAATATGTTATGTAGAGAGAAAACTTGGTTTAATGTCATCAGAAACAGAATTTATCAACCAGTGATTTTGACATTTTGGGCCGGATGAAGCTTTGTTGTTGGGGGTTGAGCTGTGTATCGCAAGGTGTTTGGCAGCATCCTTGGCCTCTACACCCACCGGATCCCAGCAGCAATCCCCCCTGTCGTGACAACCCCAAATGTCGCCAGGTGTTGGCAAATGTCCCCTGGATGGCATGTCTCCTCTGGTTGAGAACCACTGATGAGAACGGAAGCTACAATGAGCACAATTGAGGTTAATCTACATAGCTTTCTATTCTTTCTCTTTTCAAGGCTAATTTGTGGTTGGGTAGGAAGGATGGGTTCATTTTAACAGTCAGTAAGTTAATGTGTATATACTAGCTTCGATGGGCTCCTGTAACAAGGTTTGACAAATTGGGTGGCTTCCACAACAGAAATGTGCTGTCTCACAGCTCTGGAAGCTGGAAGACTGAGATCAAGGGGTTGGCAGGGTTGGTTTCTTCTGAGTGCTGTGACGGAGGGTCTGTAGTAGGCTTCTCTCCCAGCTTCTGGCTGCCTTGGGCCCCCCTTGCCTCAGAGATGGTGCTTTCCTAGTGTCTTCACATTATCTTCTTTTTATATGTGCCAGGCTCTGTGTACAAATTTCCCCTTTTTATAAGGACACCAGCATGTCAGACAGGGCCCACCCTAATGATCTCATTTTAACTTAATCACTCTGTAAAGACCCTCTCTCCAAATAAGGTCACATTCTGAGGCACTAAGGGTTAGGATGCCAATATATCTCTTTTAGGGGGGATGCAATTCAACTCATAACAGTATGATTCTAATTATTGTGCATTTCGTGCCAGAAGAGACTTTCTGGCATTTAACCATCAGCTGCTTTAACTTCTATTCTTTGGTTGGTATGTCTGACACATCTCTGCTTCCTGGGGGATGAAAATGGTATGATGTCTTTTGTGTGAATTTTTATGGCACCCAGAAGAGTGCTTGGCAAGGTTTTGTTTGAATGAAGAAGAAATGCTCCTTTCTGTGAAAGGGGAGGTGGTTTGTCACTTTAGCTCTAATTGATGTCGATTCACATCAGTGAACTTCTCTATTCTCTTCTTAAATCAAACTGACACAGTATTCATTTGAGTATTCATTGTTTTTTACTTTCATTTTTTTAAAAGAGATTTTATTCATTTATTTGAGAGAGAGAGAGATAGCACAAACAGGGGGAGGGGCAGGGGGAGAAGGAGAAGCAGACTCTCTGCAGAGTAGGGAGCCTGAAGTGGGGTTTGATCCCAGGACCCTGGGACTATGACCTGAGCTGAAGGCAGGTGCTTAACCAAGTGAGCCACCCATGTGCTCCTCATTTTCATTTTTAATTGAAAAAATTAAATGCACATTTATAAAATGAATGAGTAGAACACATTCAAATAGAATGTATAATCAATAATCGATGGTGTATAATCAATAGTCTCTTCAATTCTCTGGTCTTCTCCAAAGGTGACAATTGTTGACAGTTTCTTATATATTCTTCCAGAATATTCTTATATCTAGAAAATATGCTTATATTATTTTCTATGTCCTCTGATTTCTCCCTCTTCAATTCTGAACATGAACTGTCAACCACCCCCGCTTAGTTCCCCACCTCCCACACGCACACTAGAAAAATGGCAAAAACCTAGATACAGATAGCACATTCTCAAAGACAAAAAGATCCAGGCCTGTGATTTGTATAGGTATGAAATAAAAACCATATACTGAGGATTTGCACAGAACCAAACACGTGCTAAAAGCAATCTAAAGGCATGTTTTGGATCTGCCATGATCCAGAGGCACAGACATTACAGAATGCTGCGAATAAGCAGTGAGACAGGCTACAGAGATCCTCAGGAGGCCTGGGTATAATTGGATGCTGCTTGAGCATGCTGGACACTGTTGAGAAGTTCCTGAAGAGCCAAGAACAATGCCAGCAAGTCAGGCTCTTCTTAGAGCCAGCATCATTTCCAGCTCATGTGTCCCCATAGAACTTGCCTGGAATGAGATGCTTTACAGTGAAAGATCCCACAGTGCAGAAAGAGCATCCAAAACCCAAGAAGAGGAGGAGAAAAACTGCCAGAATTCTTAGTTCCAACTGAATTGATGCAAGTTGTGCAAACTAGAAAACACGAATGAAAAGAAACCTGTAGCATCTGATTTGAGGTTCAAATATGAATGTGGTGCCTTCATTTTCAAAGATGAAGAAATTGCTCTGGGATCTATTGAATAGACGTCATTTCGTGGTAGTACATAGTGGATTTGTGCTGAATCAGCCTCTTCTTACCATGTTCCTGTGCATGTTGTGGTAGGCATAGATTGGCAGTTGGCGGAAAGAGAATTCCCTGGGTCTATATCCCGGGGAAGGCTGATTACAATTGACGGTAAACAACCTCACAATTTAGGGAGACAGCATTAGCTCCCTGTCTTAATAGACTTAGCTGGCACTATCAAAACCATACATGTTTAAAGCTCAAAATAGAAGCACTGTGGGAAAAAAAGTCTTCTAATCTAGTAAGGTTTGTGGAAAGTTTTATCTAATAACTAAAAAAAAATTAAACAGGAGCCATGTTACATTTTACTGAATGTGAAGTTAAATATTGCAAATATGATGTCCTGGCACATTTTTATTAATTTTTGTTCATGTATGCTATCATAGACTGAGTATTTGTAAGCTTTGCTAGCCTGCAGTTTTAGAATACTAATGAGGAAGACTATTATTATTTTGCTTTCTTTCAAACATCGTAATTTCTCAGGCTAAGCTTAAAATTTTTATGGGAAAGGGTTTATGGCATGCTATTGATAATTCACGCCTGAAACAGCCTTAAAAGCACGAGACTACTTGAAAGTTTATCTTCTGAATTCTTTCCCCAAAGCTTATCTAGAATTATCAGCACAAAGAATCCCCCATGCTCAAAAGCTTTAAAATTAAAATACTTAGTACCCATTCATAAGTTATTGAATTTTCTTTATCTTGTAGACTCCAGACTGGTGGTAGATTTGTGAACAACAGTCCCTTAGCCTCTCACAGACAGGTGAACATCCTACTAGGATCACAGTGTTGGGAAAATGCCCACTGAAAACAGCAATTGCTACATCTGTGACTTGACTAACTCCATTAATTATCCTCTGTGATAACCTCAGAAAAAATGGATGACTCATGTCTCTTCAGGAGGCAACTCCTGTCTGAACCATTTTGGTAGGCAGAATTCTAACGTGGGGCTCTGACACACATCCTCCCTGCTCTGCCCCAATAGTTGAACATATCCTATACAATCTTCTCCGCTTGATTGTGGGAAGGACCTGTGAATATGATGGGCTAGTCACTTCCACGATTACATTATATTATATAAGACTTTGTCTTAGAAGTCTGGAGGGAGAGATTCAAAGCAGGAATGGCTCTGTCCTACTGGCCTTGAAGATGTAACCTGCCACAATATAAGGAAGGCCACATGGCAGTAAACCATGGGTAGACTCCAGGAGGTGAGAATGGGCCTCAGGTAGAAGCCAGAAATAAAGAGATATTTTTTTAAAGATTTTATTTATTTATTTGACAGAGAGAGACACAGCGAGAGAGGGAACACAAGCAGGGGGAGTGGAGAGGGAGAAGCAGGCTCTCCGCCGAGCAGGGAGCCTGATGCGGGGCTCGATCCCAGGACCCTGGGATCATGACCTGAGCTGAAGGCAGATGCTTAACGACTGAGCCACCCAGGAGCCCCCAGGAATAAAGAGATTATCTCAGTTCTATAATCACAGGGAGCTGAATTCTGCCAACAACCAAGAAGTCTAAAAGGTCCTAGGCCTCAGATAAAGTCCTACTCTGGCTGACAGTTTACAGCTTTGTGAGACCATAAACACAGGACCCAACAGAAATGTGCTAGACTCCTGGCCCTAGGAAACTGAGTTAATAAAGTCATCTTTTTCTAAGTGGCTAAGTTTGTGATCATTTGTTCTGCAGCAATGGAAAACGAACACAAAGTATTCTTATCTAGAAATCCAAATTCTTTCATGTATTCTGAAAGTTTTCAGGTTATATATGCATAGTGTAGGACACTGTCAGATTGTCTAAGATGAAATCTTGCTTAAGCAAAATGTTATTGGATGCTAGTCATCACTTTATCTAAGGAAATATGAAGTTGAATACCTAAAGCAGAACAATATAAGCATGGCTCAGCATTTTGTAAAGCAGGACACTGATAGTCTCCATCTATTTGAGAGATCACTAAGAGAAATACTTTATTTCTGACTTTGTTACAGGTTTTTTTTTTTTTTAAGGGAAAGAGAGAAGTGGAGATTAAGAAGAGGAAGACTTCCTCATGTTGAAAATGAAATAATAGGAAAGATGTGCCTTTCAAGCAACCCTAGAGAAGATGATATTCTCATTCACAAGGACCTGGGGACAGGCTGGATGCTTGAGCTCTGGAAAGGGAGGTTTGGCGAATGTGCCCTCAGGTTTTTTTTATCATTCTCTGGCCTGGGCTCTTTGGGATGAAGTTAAACCTATATAAACGTCTGTGCTCAGATGGGGAAGAGACCAGTGGAAAATCAGTCATGTGTTCACCTAAATTCTTGGTAAAATACATTCATAAGATGTTATCCAGCAGTTTCTGTTTTGAACACATCAATGTTACTTTCATGAATACAGTGAGTCACCACCACGCTTGTCTAGTCTACCATCTTAGATAATTAACTATCTTGTCAAGGCCTCAATTTTCCTACCTGTGAAGTGTGGGATGATCATGCTTCCTTATGTTGCTCCCAGAGCTCCTAGAGCAAATAGTGAAGGAATGGGTGCTGTGTAGGTGGGAAAAGAGTTGATCTGATTGATGGCCAGTGAGAAGTTGAAGGAAGCATCCATGATGCAGAAGTTGAACTTTGTATTTTGGCTGAGAAAACCATAAAGAGTTGAATGAAGAGACACACTTTTTGTAGGATAAGGTGCAAATAGAAAACAAGTGTTGGATGATTATAGCAGAGTAATGGCAAGATGTGACTCAGCAAATTACAGACAGGAAACCGGTTTCCTCCAGGTAACAATGTCTTTATCTGGTGGAAGATAGTGTTGGCAGAGGGGAAGAAGGCTCACTGGGGACACGAGGAAGGAATTCTTGCAATCAGTAAATATTTTGGTGACAGGGTCCTTCTGTGGATATTTGTAAGGAAGGAAAGGTGAAGAAGACTGGGCCACAGCCTGGTCATTAGAGAAGTACTCATTGTTTTGGAAAAAGGAAAGTGGTAATGATAAATGGAGATCTGGAAAGAGGACTAGAAACATGGAAAAAATATGCTGTGATAATACAAGTTTGAGACCCTAGTGCTGGGCCTATTTTCTAAAGTGAAGATGGAGGTAATCTAAGAAGAAAATTAGCAAGGTAAATGAAAAGAATTTGGTCAGCGTGGAAGGTTGCTTAATATTCCCTAGCTGACTTTCTGAAGGACAAAGAATGTGGGTACAGTTTTATAGGAGGTAAGAAGGCGGAGCGTACTTGTGTTGAAGACAGGCTATGGGGCCAACTCTGCACTCTTGGCCCTCCTCTACTCCTGGCTGCTTGCCTTTTTGGGGAGCAGATAAGACTGAAAGCCAAATTATTTTGCTAGTCACAGAAACTCATATAAAAGACTTGTTGAAGAGGAGGTTAAAATGGTTGTTGAAAATGAGGTTTGTGGGGCACCTGGGTGGCTCAGTTGGTTAAACCACTGCCTTCAGCTCAGGTCATGATTCTTTAAAGTTCCCTAGCTCGGTTCTGAGAAAGGCTGTTCCAAAACTCTCATGTTGCTCAGGTCCTCAGCCCCACCCCCACATCTCCAATCTCAGCAGAAGACTTATGTTCTTTTCAGGTATCATTTATTGACTAGAAGGAAGTTGGTTGTAAGGATAATTTCAAAGCTGTCAGAAGGTTGAAGATAATCTTGTCTACTCCCTCAATTTACAGATAAAGAAACTATGAGTTAATTCCTTAGGTAACATAGAACACTTTTGTTGAGAAAGAATTAATATTGTGGCCATTCCTACAGCTTGTTGGAATTTATAGCACTCTATCAAAAAGCTGTTGTATTGACCTGGTAATTCATTTTCTGTACTACCCCTTAAATAGAGAAAATAGCAATAGTCCAGATTTCTTCCCTGTTCCCCAATTCCATCTCCTAATCAAAAATCACTATATTACTTCTAATATCTTGGATCCCATGTCCTGCTCCCCAGATTTACTTTGCTGGCTGTTTGCTTTGAGATGATAAAATTACATTTTAAAATCATGCTCTTGAAAATGCTTTCTGCTGCCATGTACTATAGTTCTGAAAGGAAAGAGTTTGAAAAGTGTTTTTGGGGCGCCTAGGTGGCTCAGTCGTTAAGCGTCCAACTCTTGGTTTTGCTCAGGTCATGATCGTAGGGTTGTGAGACTGAATTGGCACCTGGCTTCGTGCTTAGCAGGGAGTCTGTTTGAGATTCTCTCTCTCTCTCTCTGCCACTCCCCCCACTCTCTCTCTAAAATAAATAAATCAATCTTTAAGAAAAAAAAGAAAAGATGTTTTTGAATATCTGAATATTGGCTGTTAGGTAGAAGAATGTTTGCTCTCATTTGCTTCCAAAAAGGATCAGTGGTGAAAGATACAGGGATGCCCACTGAGGTTCAATATTCAATCAATCGCCAACCATTTCTGACACCTACTATATACCAAGCATTATTCTAGAAGCTGGGGATACAGTGGTAGTAAAATCCAGTCCCTGCCTTCTTGGGGCTTATTTTCTGTGTTGCATCAGATAATCAAGGAAAACCCAAGTAGACCTATAGTTTAATGCTGGGTGACAGTAAGTATTATGAAGAAATGACAAGCCTCTCTGAGAAGGTGACACTGAAGTAGACACTTGAATGTAGTTAGGGAGCGAGTCATGCAAAGGCCTGCAGGGATGTTGTTCTCACCACACATTGGAAAAGGCAAGTAGTCTTAATTTGGGAATACAAGAAATTGGTTTCTGTGTGATTTTATGGGTTCGCCATCCTAGAACTGTTTAGTGTCTGGATTACCTTTCAGAGACTTTACGAAGATATTCCTGCATTATTAGGTAGTTGAAACTAGTCAACCTTGAGATTTTTTTTCCAGCTTTAAGATCTGTATATTTGCCTGACAAAACCATATGGCTTAGAACTTAAAATAAGAAAAACTTAGGAGAACAAAAGATGTAAACATGTCTTTGGGGAAGTGAACAATAAAACTATAAGTGGGAGACTATTTGGATACAACCTTGCTCCTTGTTGACATTCCCATTTGGGGAGCAAATACAGCTAAATATAAAATAGGATGGGGGCGTGATGAATCAGAAGTTAAAGTAATTTAGGTCACTCAGTTACGCACAGATGTATAACTACTCGCCAAATGATTCAGAAATCATAGGAAATGACTTATAAGAGCTGATACCAAGCTTTGTATGGGAGGTAATCTTATAAGAAAAAATTGTTTATAACTCTTACATGATGCATCATTTTAAATTAGAACACCAGAAATGGTTGAAGAAGTATTTATAAATTTCTTTGAGCTCTTCTGAAGACAAGCATAGCCACAGACTTTCATTTTAATTTCTATTAAAATTTTTATTTTAATTTTTTATAAGTCAGGCAGCACATAAAGATAATTAGAATCACAATTTCTTTACTGTTGGAGTTTAAAAAAATGGACTGATCTATGTTTTTGTGTGTGAGCCTTAGAAAAGGAAATATATTTTAAAAATCAAATTGAAGGATGTTGATATTACCTAGAAAACTTCTAGAATTATAATATTTTATCTTTTGGAGTAGAAAGTACATGCCACAAGTGATAGGTAAAAATGTGAGCATATTTTAACATCAGAACTTGGCATTAAAAATAGACTTACACGGATAATATTTGTACTTCATGTCTTAACTTTAATCAAGTAATTTTGCAAACCAGAAAGAGCTCTATTTTTTTTCATGCATATGATCTCCCTTCTCCCTCTAAATTGAATACTTATCAAGATCAGTGAAAACTATACACAGAAATTAGGAAGTACACACGGTGACCAGTAGACATTACGGAGAAGGAAAGTTGAGTGCCAAAAGGGTAAAATATTTGTGAAGCATCACATTGTCAGTCAAAAGAAAGTGCCAGGAATTGAACACACAAGAGTTTCTAGTCTCTGTGCCAACTCCAAGCTCATTCTCCCTCTTAATTGACATTTATGGAGAACAGACGTGGTGCCACTGTGGTGTGTATGAAATTAGTTCTGCCTACTTCTTTTCTGAACACATATGTGTATTACACATGTATATTTAGCCAAAGAAGGGCCATATTTTGCCAAGTTCTCATCCAACATATTTTTCTAGTAGCTTAGGGGATGACTGGAAGAACTTGGGAATGAGGCCAAGGGCTGATAAATGAGAGGGGTCAGGCCAAAATGGAGGTTGGGAGATGTCATGCTTTTAACACGCATGGTTGATAGCATTGTTCCTGCTTTGCTTTTGTGTTTTCAAATGAGGATATTGTCAGGGAGACCAATGAACCTGAATTGTATGAAATATAAAAGATTACAGAAGAGACACAGCTGCTCAAAGCCAAGTTTGCTTTTAGGACGTCTTTCACGGAGACCACAGGCCTTCAGTCTATTGAAGAGTGAGAACAATTTGAACAGTGAGTGAAATAAAACAATTAACAGAGCCACATGGGGCCAGGCATTATAGTTTAGGGAAGAATACTGTACTTAGGGATAGCAATTCACAAAATGATACGTATATCATCCCACTCTTAATTTGTGTAGGCTTGTTTCTTGGTTCCTATAATTGGCCTGAGCACAGGAAACTTGTGAAATTTAGGAGAACCTGGGGGGGAAACTCATGTTGAGAGCTCATCTCAAATTCACTCACGGTAACTGGCACTTAGATACCATTGACAAATTGAAGCTGGAGATAAGCTAGAGAATATTTGTCATATTTTCAAGGAATTTCTGACGTCCTAGCATTTGCGCAAGTTGTTCCCTCTGTAAGGAAAACTTGTGCATACAACCTAAGTTGCCTAACCCTAATTACCTTTCAGATGTTGCTCTGGACATTTTTCCTAGAAAGCCTTCTGTGTCACCCCCAAACTGGGTCAAGTGTCCCGTGTTTGTATATATGTAGCTCTTATCGTACTTACTGTAGTTCTTGTTGATTTCCTTGACGACAGGAATGCCTGTAACCTAACACCCAGCATAGTGCCTCCAAACCTGTAAGTCTTCAGATTTGCTGGAGCTCAGGGTCAAGGGGAGGAGTAGGGAAAAAATGAAAGCTGTTCGAGGGAGTCCAATTACGAAGGATCTTAAAAACTCACTTAAGGAGTTTGATTATAGTCCAAACATCTACTCAGTGTAAAGTAGAGCTCATCAACATCCTAAAGCATGTTGTCATTTAGCCAAAGCAGAAATAAAATTCAACTGATTAAAAATATATTTTATAGCAGATATCAGAAACCTGAGGGGCTCCTTTTAGTTCTACTGGCACTTTACCTTTCTAGGCATATACTTTGACATTTTATGGGACAGGGACCAACTGTTGTTCCTTCTCATAAAATGGACCCTTAGGTGCTTGAGAGATGGAGATTGTGGTGCTGAGGTGCGTACTTGCTCTTCAGAGCATCCTGTCCTGTCATTTTGTTCTTCACTGCATGTTCCTGGAGTAGGGGACTCCAAGGCAGGGGGCACTCTTACCTTAAGGGTTCCCTTGGCCTTGCCCCCGTCAACACATTCATATGGACTGAAGCATCTGCACTCAGAGGCTCACTGTTAAAACACCCACTTTGCCGAATGATGACAACTCTCCCTGTTCTCATACGATATAAAAAATTGCAACTGAAAAGTTGTCCTTCCCTGCTTTAGGCTCCCCAATGAGAGTAACCATATGATTACCTTCTGAAAACTTTGTTATGTTTCTGTTTTAAAGAACGAAGACATTTCTCTGACTTCTGGGATTCTAAGCCATGTGTATCCCTTTTGTTTATCTCAATCCCAAATGCTAAGCAGTGTCACTTTGGTTTTAGTTTTCATAGGACTTGTAATCTGGTCTGGTAGATTTTGGAGGCAGCAAATTATGGCCAGCTCTGTAATTTCCTTAAAAGGATATGATTGTCTCTTGAAAGGTTCTTGCTACTGTGGCTCAGGACCATTGAATTAGCCATAAATCTTATACGCCCTTTAGATGACAACGTACAACAATATAGTTGGTGGGAACAATAGCCTATAAAGGGTAAGTAATACTGGAACCCTGCTGGCCTTGACATTCTGACAGAGCAGGATACCCTGAGGAAGCCCGGATGGAGCCAACCTTTACTGGTCTGTGGGCAGTAAAAGAATGCAGGAATGACAGTCTGAAGGAGCCATTTCATACATGGCAAGAAATGTTAGGGAGAAATAAATAAAGTCACTCTGGAGTACAACTTGTAAAGTGACAGTTGAGATCACCTCATTTATGGCAAGTGTAGGGTTGAATTTGCACTTCATTCTATGATGATTTTTAAGAGAAGGTAAAATACCATAAATATAAATTTAAAAAAAGCAATTTGATTATCACATCTTGTAAAACGTGAAGGCTAAATTGAGACTAGCACACATAGTGTTTTGCAAACAGTTGTTTTATAAAGTCTATTTAACTTTGAACTTTAAGATGACTTTTAAATTAACTTTGACTTCAAAAATATTTAAATGGGAGAACATATGATAAAATCGAAGTGGATAAAGACATCTTCTATGCATCTTATTATTGAACTTTTTCCCTAAATTAAGACTCTTAGGAGAATAATTAATTTTTTAGCACCATTGTTGCACATTATTTACAATCGATTCAACACGGTGTAAATTTGGGATCCAGTAAAGAGAATATGTTTGTCTCCAGGTTAAACTTCCATCAATGGACTTAGGCCCTGGAGTAGATCATGTCGCTTGTATTAGTTTCTTGTGACTGCTGTAACAAATTGTCACAAACATAACAGGAATTTCTTCTCTCACAGTTCTGGAGGCCAAAATTCTGAAATCAAGGTATTGGCAGAGCCACACTCCCTCTAAAGGTTGTAGGGGAGAATCTTTCCTCGCCTCTCTAGCTTTTGGTGGCTCCTGGCCTTCCTTAGCTTGCGACTGTGTAACTAATCTCTGTCTTCGCATGACCTTTTCCCTCTGCGTCCTTTCCTGACTCTTACAAGCACATTTTTATTGGGTTTAGGGTTAACCCTAGTCCAGTATGATTTCATCTTGATCCTTAACTAATTACGTCCGCAGAGATCCCATTTCCAAATAAAGTCACAGTGTGAGGTTCTGGGTGGACAGGAATTTTGGGGACAGTATTATTCAACTTATCATAATAATTATAAATTAAATCTGTCAAAAGGTAAATTAGAATCTTTTGGAGTGTTCTAGATTTTCAGGACTCCAGGTCACTGCTTAATAAATGTTCACCCCATCATACTTGAGGGGTTCTTGGGATCAGGAGGAAAATCAATTTTGCAGTGCAAATATTAAAAACACTAGAAACAAACATTCCCTAAAGTAATAGATGCCCTAAATTTCTAAAATGAGACCAGAACTTATGCATAAAGAGATCACATATACATATTTTCTTTTCTATTGACTTGTTGCTGGATCTTTATGTGAATTTTTAATTTTGATTTTAGGGAGAATTTGGAACAGATGTTTGAAGCTTTTTTCTGTACTTAAGTAGAAAGAGTAGAAAAATGACCCAGTGCAGATTTTAGCTTATACCTATGTCTGACCATGTGAATGCTTTTCAACACAATTATCAAAGTAGATAAGACTATTTACACAGTTCTTAAATACTATATTTTATTCCTTAATATAGTTTGAATAGCACACTAGTATTTTCTAATATTGATATTTAAAAAATATGTTATAATTCTTTATTATAAGTGTACTACACTTACAGTGTACAGAGCCATGAGTATATTTTCCAAAGAGGAATGTTGGTAATTTCAGTCCTGCGTTTATTAGTGCAGCCTGTGTATGTCATCGAGACTTTAAGAGGTCAAGAATGTCTGATCTGAGAGTTTACTTTCTTACTCATTTTTATCTCTTCACTTACCTGTTGCCCTTGGTTCCTTTGAATTAGTACCGACCCACGTGGATGGTCTTTAGGTAATTGACAATTGTGCAGTTAACAAAACAGAAAATTGTTTACAAGTTCTGTTCTGGAATTCTAATATGCTGTTTGTGTGAGAATGTGTATAAGGATGGGCCATTATCTATACTGTATTTCTCAGATTGTCAGAATATTTCTCAGACATCAGAATTGAATACATTAATCATTCCTAGATATTGTAGGTACAGGTCTGTACCTAAAATAAATCTTTGTATTTCTATAAAACTTTCAAACTGCTTTGCTACCTATCTATGAATAGAAGGAAATGGTGAGTTCTGTGTGCTTTGTATATTCTGGTATCCTATATAGTGCTGAGCATAAGAGCTTTATGACAAATGTACATTCTTTCAATACTTGATGAATGAAAATCAGAAACGTCATTTTAGACAGTGCAAACACACAGACATCAATGGATAGTGATGACTTTGAAATCTCTGAGAAAGAAAGCCTCTCATTCAGTCTCTTAAATGGAAGCAGTGAGGAAAAAGCCAGTGGTTGGCTCAGAGCTCTGTTTTAGGAATATGATTACCAGAACCTACATTCAGCTAGAGGACATTTCGGACTCCCAGAAAAAGCACCAATAGCTGGCAGTGGGTGATTTCTGGTCACGGATGAACTTTCTCTTGATGTTTTCTTTGGGGAGAAAGCCCATTTCAGAGACCGGAAGTCCACTCTTGCCATTGGGTCTTGGAGGGCAGCCCTCTTGCGCTAACTTGAGCATGATGCACACACTCGCTTGGTATTCCCGTGGTGGGGCAGGCGGTGTCCTCCCTGGTGCAGCAGAAACTGTTTACACTCTGTGCAGCGAGCTCTGATGAGTCTTAGATGCTGGCTGTGTTCCCTACAAATGGAACGATCTTTGCGTTTTCGGGGTTGGGGGTCTTGATTGTCAGGGCATGTCCGGAGTTCCGGAGAGTCAGTGTAGGTGTGGAATGGAGGGGGCCAGAATCCAGGCAACTATCTCACAGCCAGTACCAGACAGGCTTAGGGAAGACACAGTATTTATATGGTGAGGTGTGTTACTAAAAGCCCTGGGCAGGGAGTCAGAACACCTGTGGCACGGACTGCCCTGATCCTTCTATTTAGTAGCTGTGATTTTTTTAGCAAACCGTATGTGAATGTTCTGAGCTTCAGGTTTTGATTCTGAAAGTCAAATCTTGGGGCATTAAGCGAGGTAGATTCTGCATTTCTGAGATGCTGCATTTACAATATGAAAGGCCCTCTGTTGCCTCACAAGAGGTGGATTGACCACCCGGCAAGGAATAGCGAACTATTTCTTCATGATAGACTTTCTTGTGTAACAGAAATAGGAACAAACCCCATTCAAATTGCATTCTCTACGCAACAGATTTGCTTGCCTAATCTGATACCGGAATGTAGACTCTACATCATCGGTGACAGTTCAGCGCTAGAAGGAGATCTGTATCAGCCACCTCTCTTGCACCACTTGGCATCCTTTGACCTCCTGTTTCTGGATCCTTTGGCTGCCCGTGTTGTTCCAGCCGCCACTGTGGCAACCAGCTCTGCACAGACTTGGTGGACTCTTGGGGCTCAGTTAATGTGGTTCTCTTGCTGCCTGCTGAGGCTCCGCGGTTTCATACCCAGGGATGCATGGGACTAGTTTGTCCCTTTAAGCACACTATTCTTTCCTGTTTTATTATCAATATATCAAAGGATCATAAGTAGGAATGACTACCTAAATTCTCTAGACATCATGATGCTACGCCCCGAAGAGACAAATAGGTTCTAACCTCACCATTTCTAATAGTACAGTAGCTTGGCTTTATTTAGGAACATGTTTCCTTCATTACAACATTTATTCTTATATCCAGGTATCCCTCACTTTTCGAAGGATCGCATTAGGCCCCTTTGCTTTTGTGAAAGACCTATATTGGTACCTGTTTTCACTAACTGAAAAAAATCTGAGGAGGATTTTTGTTTTTATGAAAAAGGCGAAGAGTGCAAATAGCGTTCGGCGTTTGTTTCCCAGTGAGTCATTACGGAGGCAGCGCGCACCCCGAGAGTGTCGGGAGTGTCCCCGTCCCGCTCCTTGCCTGGGAATTACACTCGGCGACAAGCCTCAAGGGCTTTGAATTGTATCTGTGAGCTTCTGTGCTTTATCTCAATTTAGTTTGTGCATCCGTTAGCGAGATGTTGCCTAAGGTATCAGAAAAGCTTAAGAGAGGTTACTTTTTGAATCTGGCAAGGCTGGAAACATTTTCCATATAAATGAATGATCATTGCTTCTTTGCTTTAGGTCATTTTGGTTTATGAAAGCTTTCACGGGAACACTCGACTTTCGGGGGGGGGAGGGGCAGGGAAACTACAGTTAGAATAATGCCAGGGTAAGTAATTGATTTCCTTTTGGGTATTGGATGTTAATATGATTACGTTATTAAAATACTATAATATTTGTATTTTACATAGTTGTGTTTGTCAGTGGCTCCTTGGGGTTTTGTACAAATTTGGGGAAAGGTGGAATTGCTGAAGACAAGACCTAGTATTGACCCCGGGATCGGGTGGGTGAATACAGCAGTCACTGCCAAGATGGGTAACATCGGGGTGTGGACAAAGGGCAAATGCACATCTAGAGAGAGAGAGAGAGAAAACCAATCATAGGAAGGAAGAAATATTTGTACAGAAATAATCAGAAACCAGAAGACTCTATTATATTGAAATAAACTTGTGTATAATATCAAGAAAATTAAAAATAATGTGACAGTTTTCCTTGTGATCTGTACCCAGTCACAGGACACAAACCATTACTAAACTCATATAACAGAGTAAAGCAAAAACACCTAAAGACTTGGAAAAGACAATCTCATCTAAGGTTATCTGAGATCAAATCCCTGTGCACTCATGATTCAGCCTAATTCAAGAAAGACTTACTGAACCCCTACCACATACAACACATTAAGCTACATAGAAAGGGTGATGCAGATTAAATAAATAATTGCAGACCTCAAAAGATTGACACTTTGAAGATAAGACAAGCCAAAAATATTTCAAATACTAGGTGGAGTATGATAAGCACACAAGAAACACAAATACAATTTTATTGAACTTCCAAGTAAGATTAAATCAATTTTGGTTGGGGATCAAAAAGGACTTCATGATAGACGACAATAGCCCCCCTCTCTCGCCCTGCCACATTCACACACATATAAATAATTATTGCCAAGAAACATATGGAAACATATTTAACCTCACTAATAATTGAAGGAATATGAATTAAAACAAATGTAGAGGGAAGAATTTATTTTAAATGCTTAAATTTATCTCTCCCTATGTCAGGTTTTTGTCTCAGTAAGGCCTACCTTGACCACCCATATAAGATAGGAGCCCACATCACTGTCTTTTCCCTGACCCTGAATTACTTTCTTCATAATCTTAACACTGTAGGGAATTGTAGATACATACTATATATATACTACACTACATGTATACTATATATATTATATACCACATATATAATATATATAGTATTTTGCAGAATTTATATTAAATACAAAATACATAAAATACAATTTTGTTTGTTTATTCTACAGATAAAATAAGCTATAAACAAAGAAATAATAAATATTGTTTATCTCATCTGTGAAATGTGAGCTCAATAAGGAGAAGGACTTCAATGTATTCCGTTCACTGCTGTATCCTTAGCTCCTAGAGCAGACCTGGCAGAAGGTAGATATTTAATACATTTCTGGAATGAATAAAAAAATGAATGACTGAAAGCAAGTCTTCAATTTTTTTCCTCCACGTGGAGAGCCAAAAGATCCTAAGATCTCAAGATTAGAAATCCAATTAGTGGGGAAAGGATTCTTGCTTAGATCTCTGGCATTTTTTAAGCCCTAATTATCAGAACAAGAGCACAGAGCGTTCTTGGACAGTGGCCTGAGAAGTAATAAAATGATATTTTGCTTCTCACTCAGTATTATTCCTGAAGCACATTCACCTCAAAAACCTTACAGGGAAGAAGGTGCTGAATCCAGAAGAGGATTCAGGCATTTCTCAATGCTGTCTGAGATACCATCTTATTCGTGAAAGCCTCCAACATGCAACCCTCACAACAATAGGTACGTTTTTCACTATCAAACTGGTTACGGTTATTTTAACAATGCCCGAGCGTGAGAAAGTAGACAGCATCATACTTGGCTAGTGGGAGTATAACTTGGCCTAGAGTTTTAAAAGTATCACTTTATAACATTTATCAAATGTCAATACTTTTCATTTTAGAAATTCCTTTTTCAGGAATGTATGTTTGTCAGAAATCTGAGAAGGCAGTGTCGTGAAATGGTTATAAACATACACTTTGTAGGTCAGAAGAACTGAGTCCGACCCCTGCCTTCTGCACTTACCAGTTGGCATTAGGCAAGTGACTTACCTTCTCTAGGCTGTTCTCTCCTCATGTATGGAATGGGACTCATGATAATGAGAGTTAAACGAGGTAATGCAGGTATTTAGCACAGTGATAGGCACAGAGTAAACAGTAAATAAATGATGGTAATTATGATTGTTAGATATGCACAGAAATATTAATTTCAGTATTATTTACAGTTGTGGAAAATTAGAATCAAACTAAATATCAAGTAGTAGGGAACAGGGTAAATGCCTTTGTCATTCATGCTATGGAAAACTATAGAGAAATTAATCATAATATTTTGAGGAATATTTAATGACATAAAAATGTCCAACGGGGGGAAAAAAGCTAACATGTATTCCGATGCTTACTATATGATAGTCTCTGCTGGTTTTAATATATATATTTTTTTATTTTTTATTTTTTTTATTTATTTTTATTTTTTTAAAGATTTTGTTTATTTATTTGACAGAGAGAGAGACAGTGAGAGCAGGAACACAAGCAGGGGGAGTGGGAGAGGGAGAAGCAGGCCTCCTGCCAAGCAGGGAGCCCGATGTGGGACTCAATCCCAGGACCCTGGGATCATGACCTGAGCCGAAGGCAGACGCTCAACGACTGAGCCACCCAGGCGCCCCTGGTTTTAATATTTTTGAAAAATCTACACAATAAATCTACAATATAGGTACTGTTTTCTCTATTTATAATTAAAGAAACTGAGCCCATTGAGGTTACATGGTTGGTAATTGGCAGAATTTGTTGTTGAACTGTACTTACAGAGAAAACAGGAATTTTATCTATATATGTATAGATATGTATATATATATTTTATGTGTATAGATATGTGTGTATCTATGTATATGCATATATATGTATATACATATCAATATGTGAACAAAGTTCTGGATGCTAAGATTTCAGGCAAGTTTAATTTTTTTTTTTTTTCTTGGACAGGGAGAGGGAGGTGGGGAGGAGCAGAGGGAGAGAAAGAATCCCAAGCAGACTCCAGTCCCAGTGTGGAGCCTGATGCGGGGCTCGATCTCACAACCCTGAGATCATGACCTGAGCTGAAATCAAGAGTCAGACACTTAGCGGACTGAGCCACTGAGGCACCCCAAGTTTAATTATTTTTAAAATGCTTTTGTATTTTCCAAATTTTATGCAATAGGTATATATTAGGTTTGATAAAAGAAAAAATATGAATAGGTCAAAGTAATAGAAAAGCTTTTTTTAAAGGAGGTAGTATGGAGAGACTGATAAAAGAGAACATGGAAAACACAGAAAAGTTGGGAATCCCCGGTGTGTCTGGTTAATCAGAGGAGTCTTGTGTTAATCAGTGTGTAAGTAGAGGCAAAGTGGCTTTGAGTTTCTTGATCAAGTTTATGCACAAACATTTCAGTTAGCAAATATTTTCAAGAAGAAGAGTAATTTTCTCTGAGGTTAATCAGACACAGGTTAAAGAGAAATGACTTTCATTTTGTCTATATTGGGTTTGAGGTTTCAGGATGACATATATAGCTTTTATAAGGAAAGTGGAAATACAGAGACAGTAGCTTTTGATAAAGAGGAACAACTGAAGTTATTGTCGAAATGTAGTGAGTGAGTGCAATCTCTCTGAATGAGAAAGAAATGCCATCTTGGTGCAAACATCAGCATTTAGGGGAAATGAAAAGGAAAATGAGTCAGAGAAGGAAACCCAAAAGTAACTTTCATGGGAGCAAGAAAGATACTGTATTCGAGAAAATAAGGAAAACGTAATATGTTGTTGAGATGTCAAGGAGGACGAAGAGTGAGAAAAGGTAATTGGATTTGGTGCTTAGGATTTATCCACAATTTCAGAACATTGGTGGCAACAGAAGCCGGGTTGTAAACTGTTAGATTGTGTGGATGTGAATCAAGGTTAAGAAGCAACTATTTAAGAGGCTTGATGACTGGGACGGGTTATTTCTATGGTGAAGGGAGAAGGGTGTGAGGTACAGGAAAATACATCAGCAGTAAAGAAGTTGTATGAAGGAGAAAGGCAAAAAGCCTGGAAAAATTCCCAAGGGATGTTGTACAGATGTGAGATCAAAAGTGAGTAGAGTGAGTGAATTTTGGCAAAGAGAAGAGGTATCATCTTTTCCCCCTCAGATAGCAAAGAGAACAAGAGGATTGCAAATACTCAGTGAGGTTTTATAGATACAGTGAGAGATTAGGAAAATTGAGGGACTTTGTTTCAGAGGGTCTCAATTTTCTCGGTCAAACGGGAAATGAGGTCATCTGTCTAGAATGGGTGGGATTGGTTACTTAAGGATAGCAAAAAAGATGTGTGAAAATCACTGTGGGAAGATGATGTAGCTCATTACACCAAGACAGATGAAACAATTTCCAGGTAGCAATGTGCCCACGTGATTTTGGAGAGCATGGTTTTCCAGTTCAGGTTAGTCAGTGTCTTTGGCAGCACTCAGGAGCCTGGAACCATGCTCAAGAAATAATATTAACAGGTAGCATTTATGGAATGATCTGCAGTTTATAAAATGCATTACACATGTCCTCTCATACAGAGTAAACTGGTAGTTGATCAAGACTGGCAATGGACAAGGTGGGGATTTTCCTGTACGGTTAGGGTGGGCTGCCTTGAAATAGTTGCCCTCAAATGCACAGAGAAGCCAATGAAACCATGCCAATGTGTGGGATGAGGAGACTAGGGATCATAATGAGGTTAAAGAGCATATTCTCTAGCAACGACAGGAAGTGTGGGAAGTTACGATTTTGTGGTCAGAGAGAATTGCGTTTTGTTTTATGACATAGATTATAGAAAAAATAAACATCTCCCAAACTTCTAGCTAGTTAACTCAATTAATGAAAAAAAGATCTCTTTCATTGATTTCTGCAGATATTTTATCATAAATTAAATTATTATATTTAGTCAGATTTATTTTTAGGCTTTGAAATATTATTAAAATATCTTTTAATTTTTATTTTATATAATAACCTGATATTTCTGGCTTCTCTCTGATCAAATAAATTTTATCTATAGCTATACCTTTATTTGAATACATCCATGTTTATAGTTATGTCTATGTCTGTATCTCTATCTATATATCTATTTTTGATTGATTGGTCTTGCATTAAACCTACATATTAACTTAGCTGATATTTCTTTTTTTTATTATTACGTTATGTTAATTACCATACATTACATCATTAGTTTTTGATGTAGTGTTCCATGATTCATTGTTTGCGTATAACACCCAGTGCTCCATGCAGAACGTGCCCTCTTTAATACCCATAACTTAGCTGATATTTCATCGTATATAGCATTCATATCCAGAAATAAAGTATTCATTCTTTACTTCTCCAAATAAAAAAGAAAAAATCCCTTAATATTTCAGGTTATATGAATCATGTTTGATATGTGTATGTTTTTTTAAATCTGAAAACTTTATTAAATTCTTAAAATAATTCTAATAATTTATTTTATTTTATTTTTAAAGATTTTATTTACTTATTTGAGAGAGAGAGAACAAGGGAGAGCACGAGCAGGAGGGAGGGGCAGAGGGAGAGGGAGAAGCAGGTTCCCTGCTGAGCAGGGAGCCTGACATGGGGCTTGATTCCAGGACCCTGAGATCATGACCTGAGCTGAAGGCAGATGCTTAACTGACTGAGCCACCCAGGTGCCCCTCTAATAATTTGTTTAAGTTGATTTGGGGGGTTTTATAGATAAAATTATAATAAAATGATTGTTTTTCTCTCCATATTTACAGTATTTTTATTCATTTTCTTTATTTTATAACCAGAACTTTCATTTCTTCATTTATTGCAA
Organism: Phoca vitulina; assembly: GCF_004348235.1. Lineage (NCBI taxonomy): Eukaryota > Metazoa > Chordata > Mammalia > Carnivora > Phocidae > Phoca > Phoca vitulina. Next base: position 40,070,847 of record NW_022589717.1, read on the forward strand.
AACCAGAATTTTGAACACAATATTAATAAACTTAAGCTTATATTTTTATTTAAAGGAAATGCCTTTAAAATGCCTTTTCAGTATTTAACATAGGTATTCCTTATCATGTTACTGAACATTGGGAATGATGTATTGGAACTTATTAGATAACTTCTCTGGCATAGTTCAATAATTTTAGGAAGCCACTTCTAGTTAAGTAAAGCTCACAAGACCACATGAGAAGTAACACCTGAGTGACCTAGGCTGGTGCTTGGAGATCTGGCTCCTGACTATCAATCTGCTCACCCGTACTTTGTTTCCACCATCCATCTCATAAATAGTAATTCTTATGTTCTGGTTCTTCTTGGTACCAACTTTCTTTAGCACAATCTGCTATTGGCCATTATCCCAGCTCTAATCAGCCGCCTCTATTCACAGACTCTGCAATTGTTTCTTCTCTGTTCCCTGCGCTCAGAAACAAACACATGTCAGCAACCTCTTCTTCAAGGCTCTTGGAACACTCCCATCAGTCTTCTGCTCTCTGGGGCTTCTTGATAGGACCTGGGCGAGTCTCAGTCTGTTCCTAAATCTTTTCAGCATCAACGAAATTTATTATATTTTTTTCTTGTTGAACTAAAATGCCACTTAAAATGACTTCTTCATATTGGGAAATTCTTATATTTCGGAGATAACCATACTTAGTTATAGTGGGTTATTTTATATGGTATAACTAATTTCTGTATGTTAGTCCATCATTTTAAAAATAGATTTTTCACACCTATGTTCCTAAGTGAGATAGAGTGTTTTTGGCATTAAACAGATTTGAGTGGGGAAGACCACATTTTTTTTTGTGAAATAAATTAAGTAATTTCAGAATTTTTTCCTAGGCTTTTAAATGTGAATTACAAGGAAATCATCAATTTGAATGCTTGAAAGATTTCTCCAAAGGGCTTGTCAGGTTTAACTGACCTCCTTCCGCAACTGTGGTTAAGCGTAGTTCTTGGATGACTTTTTCACTTTGTTACTGAAATAGTTCTTTGTGAGGTTTCTAGCTTAATTCTGGAGATTTCATATTAAAATTTACCAGAAACTTATCATTCTCATTTTGATTTTCAAATTTATTACATTTTTGTTCATATTCTTTACATTTTAAACCACAAGTTTTTTATAACTTTAGTTGAATTGTCTATTAAATAATAAGAGAATGTAAATTTAAAAATTATTTTTAATAAAAATGTCTTAACTGCATTTATTGTATTTATATTCGGTATTTTCATTTTTTTCTAAATATTCTGATTTTTCTTCAATTCAATTACTTTATCAGGAAATATTTCTAAACATTTATAAGTATTTTAATTTATAAATTGATATATTATAGTCAATGCATTAAAAGTAAGGATTAATATACCCATATATTATATTTAGTTAGACTTTTTTGTGGCTTAGTAAATGGTTATATCATGAATATTGATGTACCCTTGAAAATAAGATGTATATTGTATATATATTATAGTTTAAATAACACTATGATAAAGTATTCCTTTATAAGTATATAGAGTATACATTTAATAAAGTGTAAAATAAAGTAGCATTCATGAAAATACCACACATTTTCTTCTTTGATGAGAATTGTTTAAAAACTGTGTAAAACATATCAGACCTCCTGGACTGTGGGGCAAAGACCTGTATAGCTGTCCTACAAATAGTGAACATGTCAATGCGCGAAGGCTCATGTTTCTGCGGCCTAACTATCATGAATAAAATAACAAATACCCACCAACCACACTGGAAGAAAGACTGAATTATCTTTCTCTTCTATGGAAACGATAGTAAAAAACATTGCTATACCAGAAGAGTTCTATATCTGTCAAAGAAATTGAATTCATGAACACTTCCAACAAAGAAAGCTTTGGGCCTAGACGGCTTCAACAGCAAATTTTACCAAACACTTAAAGAGGAAATAATATCATGCATACACAAGCCCTTCTAGAAATATGACAATCATCTAATTTAATGATCTCAGCATTACCATGATTCTAAAATGAAAGATATTACAAGAAAAATAAAAAGCTAAAGACCATCACCTGTTAGGATCACAGATGCAAACATCTTTAGCAAAATCCTAGCAAATCGCGAGCGCAGGTTCCCAATGGTTTCACTCATATGTGGAACATAAGGAATAGCAGGGAGCACCATAGGGGAAGGGAGGGAAAACTGAACTGGGAGAAATCAGGAGGGAGACAAACCATGAGAGACTCTGGACTCCAGGAAACAAACTGAGGGTTACAGAAGGGAGAGGGTGGGGGGATGGGGTAGGTGTGGTGATGAGCACTGGGTGTTACATGCAACTAATGAATCATTGAACACTACATCAAAAACTAATGATGTACTATATGCTGGCTAATGGAACATAATTAAAAAAATGCTAGCAAATTAAATTCAATAGTATAAAATATGATAATACAGCATGACCGATGGGTTTATATTGAGAATGCAAGACTAGTTAAACATTAAAGAAATCAATCAATATAATTTATATCAATAAACTAAAGAAGAGAAATCATATAATCATTTCAAAAACATACAGAAGAGCATTTGACAAAATTTGACATCCTTTCAATGAAAAAACTTTCAGCAAACTGGGAATAACAAGGAACTTCCTCAATCTGATGAAGGACCTTGTTTGAAGAAGAGGAAATTTGGGGGCGGCTAGGTGGCTCAGTCCTTAAGCGTCTGCCTTCGGCTCAGGTGATGATCCCAGAGTCCTGGGATTGAGGCCCACATCGGGCTCCCTGCTCAGCGGGGAGCCTGCTTCTCCCTCTCCCACTCCCCTTGCTTGTGTTCCCTCTCTCCCTGTGTCTCTCTCTGTCAAATAAATAAATAAAATCTTAAAAAAAAAAAAAGAAGAGCAAATTTGGACACACAGAGAAAAAGCCGTGAGAGGACACAGTGACAAGGCAGCTATGTGCAAGCCAAGGAAAGAGGTCTCAGAAGAAATCAAACCTTCTGACACCCTGATCTTGGACTTTTACCCTTCTGAGCCATGAGAAATACATTCCTCTGGCTCATATCATCCAGACTGTGGTACTTTGTTATGGCAGCCTGAGCAAACTAATGCAGGTATTCACACACACACACACACACACACACAGACACACACACAGAGACACACACACAGAGCTAACATCAAACTTAATGGTGAAAGATTGAATTTTTAAGATTGGGAACAAAGCAAGGATGCCCCCTTTTACCACTACTGTTCAAAATCATAGTGAAAGTCCTAGGCAGTGCAATAATATAAGACAACTAATAAGTAGTATACAAATTAGAAAGGGAGAAATGATACTATCCCTATTTATACACAATTTTGGGGAATTATGTACATATCTCTAAGGAATCTATAAAAAAGCTCTTATAACTAACAAGTGAGTTTAGGAAGGTCACAGGATACATGGTAAATATACAAAAATAAATTATATTTCTATATATTAACAATAACAATTGAAAATTGAATTAAAATCGTTCCAAAAAAATCTCCAAAAATATAATGCCAAAAAAGAAAATACTTAGGTATAAATCTATCAATATATATACAGAATCTGTATGCTAAAAACCACAAAAGACTGATGAGAAAAGTCAAAAAAGATGAAAATAAATAGAAAGAAATGTTCATGGATTGAAGATTCAATATTGTTAACATGTCAATTTTCTTCAAGTGAACTATAGATCTAATGCACTCCCAATCAAGATCTGAAACAATGGGGTTTTTTTTTGCACATAGGAATGAAGTGATTCCAAAATTTATACGGAAAGGGGAAAGAACTAGAATAGCCAAAGCATCTTTGAATGTGAAGAAAAATGCCAGGAAAACTCACCCAGTTTTAAGACTTACTAAAAAGTTACAGGGGCACCTGGGTGGCTCAGTCAGTTAAGCGGCTGCCTTCAGCTCAGGTCATGGTCCCAGGGTCCTGGGATCGAGCCCCGCATCAGGCTCCCTGCTCGGCAGGAACACTACTTCTCCCTCTCCCACTCCCCTGCTTGTGTTCCCTCTCTTGCTGTGTCTCTCTCTGTCAGATAAATAAATAAAATATTTAAAAAAAAATAAAAAGTTACAAAAATCAGGAGTATGTGGTATTAGGGTAGACAGACCAGAATAGAGAATCCAGAAATAGACTCATACTGATATGGTCAAATGGCTTTTAACAAAGGTGCAAAAGCAATTCAATGGAGAAGAGAATCTTTTCAACAAATAGTGCTAAAATAATTAAACATCCACAGGCAAAAAACAAAAACAAAAAGAGAAAAACACAACACACACAAAAACAAACCTCCAACAGACCTGTGCCTTGCACTCAATACAAAAATTAACCCCAAACAGATCATAGACTTAAATGTGAAACCTAAAATTGTTAAATTTCTAGGAGAAAACATCAGAGAAAGTCTCTGTGATCTTGGATTATTTAAAGAGTTCTTAGAATTATTTGGTGTCTTTGTGATGACAAAACACAATTAAAAATGGATGAGTTAAATTTCATCAAAATTAAAAATTTCTTTGCAAAAGTTACTTTCAAGGAAATGAAAAGACAAACCAAAGACAAGGTGAAAATATTTCAAATCACACATCTCATAAAGATGTATTAAGTATGTATGAAAACTCTCAAAAGTAATATGAAGAAATATTAAAAATGAGTAAAAGATCAGATTAGACACCTCACCAAAGAACACACACAGTTAACAAATAAATGCAGATAAAGATTAGTCATTAGAAAAATGCAGATTAAAATGATAAGATATCACTACATACATATTAGGACGAGAAAAACAAACAGGTGAACAAAAAAACCTAAAGTGCTCATGAGAATATACAAGGGGAGTTCCCCTATATTGCTAGTGGAAAAGCAAAATGAAAGACAGACATTTCAGAAAATAGTTTAGAAGTTCCGTTATAAAGGTCAGTGTACACCTACTACATGACCTAGAAACTAGTCCACAGTATTATACTCAAAAGAAATAACTTGTGTTCCCACAAAAACACTTTACAGGTATTTTATTCATAATTTTCCCAACTGGAAATAACCCAAGTATTCTTCACAGGGGGAATTCATAAACATTTATGGAACTTCCACACATTGGAATGCTATTGAGCAATAAGAAGGAAAAAATTATTGCTAAATGTAACTACATGGATGAACTTCAAATGCATTATGCTGAATGAATCTTACCAAGACTAAGAAGACAACATACTCTGTGATTCCAACTCCCGGAAAAAGTGAAATTATGGGAAGAGAAAAATGCGTCAGTGGTTTTGAGGAGCTGGTCACAGAGGGCATAACTTAGGGACAATGGACCTATTCTGTACCTTGATTGTTGTAGTGTCAAACTCATAGAACTGTATATTTAATTTACATACATTGTACTGTATGTATATTAAAAATGAATAAAGCAAAACAAAAAATCATCTATGAAGAGATGATGAAGAAGATCAGATATTAAAAAAAGAACATCAGATATAAAATAAGAGGAAGTGTTCTGGAGGTATGTTAAGTAAATAATAGAATTTTATGGGGTTTTTTTTTTTTTTTTTGTATTTTTTTTATGTTTTGGTCTTAATTTTTAAAATTTGCTATGTTATGATTTCCTTTATTTCCACAAAAGAAAACTTGGATCAGCTTCTTGGTATTCAAACTATTCTTGTTTAAAAAAATAAAGATGATGATCTGCAATTCAACACTTAATATGAACTTGTGATACTTAAAAAAAGACATTTGTCAAACATGTTGAATTTTATGAATATCCCAATTTAATTTTAATTTTTAATTTTTATTTTTTTCACATTAAAACACTCGTAATTGAAGTATTTTTATTTTATGTACAATGAGTTAGCATTAAGGTAGGTATGTTGGATATCTATAGTTAAGGTAGATCTCTTGGATGACCCATTCAAGGAAGTTCCCTTAAGCCAACTTAATCCTTTGGGCACTGATGGAAACATGGTGGCACTTACGGAGGCTGTATTTCTGGATCAGACTGTGCCAGTTTGAGCAGACATGTCGAGAACGAGAAGCCTGGCCAGATTTCCTCAGATGGCTCCAGGAGCGCTGCTGGTGGACCCATCTTGCTCTCTTGGATGCAACGAGGCAAAAGACCCAATTTAATTTTTAAATTGAGGACGGTTTTGCTACTAACGGGTTCTGTAAATGGAAATAAGTAAAGCAAGAAATCATGTACTTAGTTTTGCCTTTCTTTTTTAATTTGTCCCTGATGCTTCTCATATATATGAATCTAACACTCTGCAGCTATGTTCTTTTATGACTTCACTTTAACACAAACAGCTTAAAGATTATGTTTGTTAACAGTATTTCTCCTTATATCAATCTTCTCATCCTGTGGAGTTTCAGTTCAATAATCATTATATATCTATAATATAGTTGTGTCTTCACATGTGTGTTCTTTCTTAAATTCAGTCATTAGTTCTCTGGAATGCACATTCATGATTTTTATAGAAAAGTTAATTAGTAAATTTTCCAAGACTTTGTTAAACCTGAAAATGTCTTTCTGTTGTGCAAACAGATGAATGATAATTTGTCTATATTCAGTCAATATGGGTGATATGTTATCCCATATGAACAAATGTGATATGATTTTTAATAAACAAATGTGATATGAATTTTGTGCTTGAAACTTATATAATAGGTTTTTTATTTAAATCCATATTTCTTTTTTTTTTAAAGACTTTATTATTTATTTGTCAGAGAGAGAGAGAGAGAGAGCACAAACGGGGAGCGGCAAGCAGAGGGAGAAGCAGACTCCCCACTGAGCAGGGACCCTGATGTGGGACTTGATCCCCGAACCCTGGGATCATGACCTGAGCCGAAGGCAGACACTTAACCATCTGAGCCACCCAGGCGCCCCTAAATCCATATTTCTTATATATGCTTGATTTCAGTGCTCTTATTACTCAATAATCTTACTATTCCTCCAGGTGTTGGTTTTTATCTCATTCATTTTGATTTATTTGGGAATGTCTATTACTTATTGGCAATGTGAATATGGAATAGTTGGGTCCAAGGGCTGCTGGGGTCCTCAGCAGTGCCTGAAGTTCCAGTGGATAGGACGAGTTCAGGCTGCAGCAGTGGCCAGAGCCAGGAGCGTGGGCACACTCGGCTGTGGGGGCCAGCTGCAGGTACCCGTGTGGTGGCCGGGGATGGTTGCAGACACACATGTAGTGGTGGGGCCCAGGGTAGGAAGCACGGGCTGGGGCCAACTGTGGGTACACTGGCAGTGGCAGGAGCCCTGGTGGTCAGTGTGCATTACTCTGTTGTCTGGGTCTTGCCACAGTGCGTGGCAGGGGACGCCGGTGACAGTAGACAGGGCCTGGCCTGGGCCCATACTCAGCTGTGAAGGCCCTGGGTGTTGTCAGTGTGCTTTCCTGTGGGTGCACAGTCTCCCTGAAGGTGTGTGCACTGCCATCGAGGGTGGCGACAGGTGTCAGGTCAGTAGCATGAAAGTGCACAGCTGGAGGGGGTAGTCCTGAGTTCCTGCATGGTGGTGGTGGGTCAGCTGCAGTAATCCAGCCTGGTATCCTGCACTCATGAAGCTGGGGAGGCCTGGGCTGCCTGCCAGGGCACTTCCTGGGCTCCAGCAGGGCTGGGGGCGGGGGAGGGAGTGGGAGGTACTCAGATGGCTAACAGCAGCATTTGCTAATACCGGTGGGGGGGAAGCTGGGGAAATCTGCAGGGTGTCTGCACTGCCCATTGGTTTTTGCATTGGCAAATTTGTCTGCAGAGCAGGTCACTGTGAACCGTGATCACTCCTGCTGGGGGGCTGCCACTGGAAACCCCTGCTTTTCTTCCTCATTTCTAGATGCCTCTACAGATCTCAGTTTTGCCAGTGTGAGCTGAGTGAAGCTTAAGTGAGACCTTCGTGCAGTGCCCTGAATGGTTGGGGAAACTGGTTGCAAACCCCCACTCTTTTTTCCAAGTGAGGGCAACTCTTCCTAGCTGGGAAGTTCCCTTTTGGCTCCGAGCAATGTTGGCGTGGGGGTTGGGATGATGCAGGCAAAATGAAGCTGTTTTCCTTCTCCTCTTGTTCGGTTATTTTTAGACTTTTGGTTTTAATATGTTGCTGAAGTTTCTTAAGTGGACTCCAGAGGGCCCCCGCCCCTCCCCGCCCAGTACTGTTTTTGTTCATGGATGGCTCTCTAATTGCCAATCTTTGTGGGGGGAGGCAGGCTGTCTGCTAGGGGTCTCCTGAATTGTCATTTTGGAGATGTTCAGCTATTTCTCCCCCCTCCGTCACATACTTTATAAATCAAGTCATTTTTCACCCAGAAGTACTTATTATTTTTATTGCTTTTATTCTCAGGTTTTTTACTGCTGAAGAATATTTACAAAGATCTATGGTTAGTTTTTTTTTTTTAAAGATTTTATTTATTTTATTTGAGAGAGCGAGAGAGAGAGAGAACGCAAGCAGGGGGAGAGGCAGAGGGAGAAGGAGAAGCAGGACATGTGTGGCTCTATCCCAGGACCCTGGGACCTGAGCCAAAGGCAGACGCTTAATGGACTGAGCCACCCCTATGATTAGTTTTGTTCAATAATATATATTTGAATATAATTTGTTAATCTTTTTGAATGGATTAGTGGAAGAAAACTTTGGTCACTGCTACTCATTCAACCATCATTGCTAAAGCTGCAAAATCATGTGTATCAAATATTATTAATTTGTCTTGTTAGTGTGAAGTCATAATTATGACTATTAATTATAATTCTGAGTCATAAAATAGTGAAAATTTCAAGGCTTGTTGACTTGTTGGCACTTAATAAATGGCCATAGGCTAGCATGCTTTTGTGAAGTGGTGCTTCTGTCTGTCATTTGTCTATTTTCTTCCCCTTGCTTTCAATATGCATGTTATTAAAACCATCCTCTTCCTTAAACAATGCATTCCTTCTGATGTTGTGAGTTTCATTTGTTAGGAACCAAGAACAAATTAACCCAATTTATTATAATAATGCCTAAAACAGGAGTAATGGCTTCTGAGTAAGAACTTGAAAGCTTATTCTAAAAGTGATGTATGCGACTTAACAGCAAATGAACATTGTGATATTTAGTGCTGTTGGTCAGGGACCTTATTTTCTTATTTACCTATTATTTGCTGCTCCTTAGATGTTTGGGATTTCCACTGTAAATATAATGTTATATAATATTTTTCAAATGTGTCCTCTCAAGCCTGTGACTCCTTGGTTGATCTCACTACACAAAAAGACAAATCTCCTTTGACAGAGAAGCTGTATCTTCCTTCTCACCTCTTGGAAGTTGAAGGGATAATGAATGTCACATTTCATGCTAATTCATCCTGACAGTCTTATTCAAATCTTGGAGATGAGCATTTCCCAGGGAGCAGGGCTCTGTGCCCCATGAAATATGCAAGTTCACATGATGTATCAAAGTGACTCAGCTAAGTGGTTTCCAGGACCGTTTGTTGTCTTCTGGATGAAAATCACAAGTCCCACACTTAAAGTTGAAGACATTTTGTGTAAGGCCCAGAAGGAACTGAGAGTGAATCACCAACTGACTTTACATGGGAAAAAAAAGAGTGAAGAAACTAAGGTCACTTAGAAAAGACTCAGGTGCCAACACAGAGAGTATCACAGACGGTTTCTCCTAAGGGAGTGCCTTCCTCTGGAGGCATTTTTTCCCCTGGGCTATGTTTCTCATATGAAAAAAGGTCCGGTTGAATAAAAAGATGTCAGTTGTTCTTGTAACTACTAGTTAGTGAGGTCATTAAAGATCAATGATATGGTTTATCTAAGATAAAATGAAAAGAAAAAATATTAATGAATATATTAATAAAAGAAAACTGAAAACTTGTTATGCATATAGCCTATTGGACCTAGTGTCGTTAATATAAATTTGAAGGAATGGAAGGTAGGTAAGGGAAAAGAAGAGTGAAAAGATCCACTTATAGGAACCAAGGAAGATGAAAACATTTGAACTGTTTGTATCAAACGTATTATTAGCAAATCAATTTAACATGACATTTAAGAATATGAGTTTTGGAATCAGATAAAGTTATATTCTAATCACAGGTCTATAACTTATAAATTTTGTTATGTTAGGGTGTTAGGGGTATTGGGAGAATTAAATGGAGTCCTGTTTTTTGTAGCAGTCAGGATTAAAAAAATCTGTACACAGAAAATTCCATCATAAGTACCTTAAACATTAAGGAAAATTTTATATAACAAGAATATTGGAGATTGGGTCATTCCAGGGTTGATTAATTCAGTGGCTTAACAGAATCATCAAATTCTCTGGTTCTCTCCATCTTTCTGCTCTGCCATTCTCATCCTTTTGGCTTATTTTCATAAACTGTCACCACAATCCCAAGAGGTTACTGCAAATCTAAGAGTTGAATAAAGGTAAAATAATGTCCAGATAAGGGAACGGTTCTTACTAAGCTCTTATTATCAGTGAGGAATATCTTTTCCAGAATCCCCACAGCAGATCCCCTTTGATATTATTGGCCAGGACTGTGCCAAATGCCATTTCCTGGCTGGGTAGACGAGATTGCTTCAATGAGCTGTGACCAATCATGATATTCCTCCTGTGTTTGGAGAACAAAGCACCAAATGCACATGGTGACGGTGGGCCGATATTCAGATGCGTCCTGTTTCTGTGGAAGAAAGTGACTGTCAGGCAACAAAGAGTATCTATCTGTCAGAGTATATGACAATTTACTATATGATATTCTACTATGTGATACTCTACTAAAGTGCTTGGCATAATCAATGTGAAATAATTACTAGATATTATTAGAACTTTGGAAAACATTTTTAATGAATGTTTGTTGTATTAAGAATATTCAAATCTGCTACAGAGAATAAGAGAAACAAATACTTCAGGAAGATAAATGAAACTCAGTATTGATAATAAGTAAGGAAGTCATTTCTGAGGCATGCTAGACATAAAATAAACCAAAGGAGTTAGTAAAGAGAACATACATGTATAGGACATAGATAAAAAAAAGGGGGAAGAGCCCAATAAAGTTACTGAATATTTATGACTTACAGGTTATATCACCTTGGGCATCCATTGGTAGCACCCATTCTGATCCTATGTATCCTTTCCCGAAACAAACAAATCAAAGCTATGGCTGCTCAGCTAGTTATTGGTGAGTTAGAATTGTGGCAAGTACTTGTTTCTGAAGGAAAAAGAGTGTGTTTATTCCAGACATCTTTCATCTGTCAAGTTCTGTTATTCAATCTCAATTCTGGTATTTATAACCCTTCTGGCTGCTGAGGTGGGAATGGGTGGGGGGGCGGGTAGAAGGAGAGAGAGAGAGAGAAGAGTGTACATACACATTGTCTAATAAAGAACTCAGGTAATGTGGTCCTTCTACTCCACTTGTCCCCTGTCTTGTGTGTGTTTGTGTGTGTGTGTGTGTGTGTGTATGCATGTGTGTGTGTTTTATTGAAGTATAATCGACATATAACATTATATTTGTCTCAGGTGTACAACATAACAATTCAATATTTGTATATATTATGAAATGGTCACCACAATAAGTCTAGTTAACAACTGGTCCTAAGTGTTTTAACCTATCCCATCTCTTTCTCCTTGGTTCTCACTGTATGTTTTAAATTGATTCAGTAAGTTGTGATTTGAGCATTTTAATTTGGTCAGTGACTCTTTTAGGAACAGTTCACCTAGGAGTAATAAACTCAAAGGCTACCATAACATCATGGTAATTTCCTGTTGCAACAATAAGTTTATATGGAGAACAGGAGAGGTGGAAGAGACAGTAGAGATTACTTATTTCGGTTCTAGCATTTTATACCTGGGAAATATGTAGCAGTGGACAGATTTTAAAATTTGTGCTTACCCATGTCAAAACATGTTAGTTCATTGTGACTACAGAAAGGAAGGAGACAACTTTAAAAAAACAAAAGTGATAGTGTTTTGGGGTTTAAAACTTTAGTTACAATTCATGTAATGATTCTATTCCTTTTATGTAGAGGGTATTACTTTCTGGTGAGGACATGCTCTTTGATGATTTATTATTTTTTCTGATTCTTTTATATAAGACTTTTACTCTATAAAATCAGAACTGCTTACTGTGTTTCATGTTTAAATTTTGGGAACTTCAGAGAAAGAAGTCTACTGGGTGGTTAGAGATATATTTTGGTCAAGATGGCTCAGGATTTCATGTTTTTCTCCAAGTACATAGCAATAATAGAAAAATTGTAAAAGAGTTAACCAAAAACTAGATAAACTTACTATTTACCAACGATGGAAGGGGCTGACCTATCGAGCTTTAGATCCACAATTATGTAATAGTAGCTTTGAGTTCTGTTCCTGCATTGCAAAGGGCACTAAAGACTCATGGGGACAGTGATGAAGGCTTTACACACTGTTGAGATTTGGCAAATAGGAGAATGTTAAGGTACCCACAAAGATCATTGTGATCATGAATGAATGAATGTACCCAAATGCTCTGTGTCTAGATTTGATATATCATTGTAGGACAGGTGACCCAAAATACTTTTACAAGATCTGGTACTGAAAAGACAGCTCTAGGGCTAGATAGAAGAAGCATAAAGGAAACAAAAGTAAGATCAAAGTAACAAAAATTCTTTGATTCACAATAAACCTATTAACATAATTTTAAAAATGTATGAAGAAACCTAATATTAAGCAAGATAATAAAAATACAGTAATGTTTGTGTTTATGCAAGTAAGCAAAAATATAGTCAACACATAGATTCATTCTAGATAAAATTAATTTTAAGGAACATTTTTACAATAAATCTGTTGAAATGCTCTCCATAATAGGCTAATTGACTCCAGACTGGGCACTGACCATGAATGATTATAAAACAGGACAAATTATATGAAATTATTCTTTTCAGACTCTAGATAAAAGGTGCAAGAGTGTGATTCCTCAGTTGTGGGTAACATACAATGTGAGCTGTATTACAGTCCTGACTTTCTGTTTGGAGATACTTTCTAATCTACTGTGCAAGTAGGGGGAACCCAAAAAAGCCCAGTGGTCTTGCTGAGCTCGTGCAGTAGAGATCAGAGTTCGGGATAGTGAAGGAGCTGGTTTGTCTGAGGAAAGTTACCAGAATGGAGGACATTACAAAGAAAAGGAGTTCATAAAACTTAAGTTGCACATGCTCAGGACAAAATTCCACAATGATAGGCAAACAAACAAACAAAAACGATTGTTGAGAATGAAAACTGCTGGGGAGTTGGGAAGGCAACAGTTTTTGTCGCTTGAAAAGGGCTGGGAGATTTCTGATTTCTGATTAATCAGAAAGAGTGGAGAGAGCTCAGTGAACACTCAGGATTTCAGTAGAATTCTCAGTCAGGCCACCCTTTTGGAATAGAGCCAGTCTATCTCTAGTGTAAAGATGACTCTAGTCCACCCTAACAAAGTTTACAAACAAGCCTTTTAAATGATTCAGGAGAGTTACAAATAATTAACTGCCTGGCAGAACAAACCTTAAAACTCAAGGAAGACAACAAAATTCAGACATGCAACAATGTACGCCCATAATGTCCAGCATACAATAAAAAATTACTATATATGTGAGGAAGCAAAAAAATGTGAGTGATTGGGCGCCTGGGTGGCTCAGTTGGTTAAGCGACTGCCTTCGGCTCAGGTCATGATCCTGGAGTCCCTGGATCGAGTCCCGCATCGGGCTCCCTGCTCGGCGGGGAGTCTGCTTCTCCCTCTGACCCTCCCCCCTCTCATGTACTCGCTCTCTCTCAAATAAATAAATAAAATCTTTAAAAAAAAAAAAAAATGTGAGTGACCCACTTCTAAAAAAATTAGCATAAAAACCAAAATAGATGCAGCATTACAGAAATAATGTACTTAACAGACAAGGACTTTAAAAGAGCTCTTATAGCGATGCCTGGGTGGCTCACTCAGTTAAGCGTCTGCCTTTGGCTCAGGTCATGAGCCTAGAGTCCTGTGATCTAGTCCCACATCAGGCTCCTTTATCAGTGGGGAGCCTGCTTCTCCCTCTGCCTACAGCTCCCCTGCTTGCTTGTGCTCTCTCTCTCTCTGACAAATAAATAAATAAAATCTTTAAAAATAAAATAAAATAAAATAAACATATTCGAGAAATTAAAGGCAAGGAGGGATATAATCAGGGAACAAAAAAGAAATCTCAACAGAAAAATGGAAATTATAGAAAAGAAGGAAATGAAATTTTTGAACTGAAAATTATGATGTATAAAATAAAAAATACGACCATTTCTACAGCTATAAACTCCAGTGTCCTTTCAGTTCTAAATAAAAGATAACACAATCTCTTTTATGTGAGCTAAAAAATAAAGAGGAAATTTAAAAATCCAGGAGTTAATCATACCATTAAGGCCTTGCAGTCAAGAATTAAAAAACCATCAAAAACTAACCCAACTATCCTCTCAGCCTCTCTAACTGTGATCTAATGGCCTTGTGTCTCTTTTTCCTTCCGTGGGTGTCTTCAAAACTCACTCTCTGTGTAGTATGGTTTTCTCCACAAATATGGCTGTCCCATACCACCCAAGTTTAAATATTCAGTTCCATCTACAAACTGAGGAAACTATTTTCTCTTGGTCTCAATTCCAAATTCCTATGAAAGAGAATCTAAGTCAGATGTCTATCCCTGGCATAATCTCCTAGGGCTGTGGGAGCCAATTAGTGTTGCCTGAACAAACATGATCACCAAGGCCACCCCCAAAGGATTTTTCTAAGAGGAGGAACACTCAATAAATGAGCCTACCCCCAAAGCCAGTATTTTGTGCATATCAAATAGATTTTGGTAATTGAGCTATGAGAAGTTAAATATGCATTTCACACCTTTTAAAAATGACATTCAGTAAATGCCAGAGTATTAGCAAATTTTGAAATAAACCTTTTATAAAGTATAAAAAGTCCTTTAAAAGTTTAAAAATAATTTATGCAATTGATAAAATCAATAACCAGTCTTTGGGTTGATTAAGAAGTTAGAGAGTGCCACCTTCTCTTGGGGATAATGACCATGCACATCACTTAATACACTCTCATGTCAAATGATCCTGCTTTTTAGATCAACTAGAAAACTAAGGATCCTGAAACTAAATCACACTAGTCTGAAGCTAGGCAATTTTCTTAAGCAGGCATATTTGTGTATGTTTTGTCTACGGGGCAGGGAGCTGAACCGCGATCCTCTGCTGTATGAGTTTTGAACTAGTAGTAAGAGCCATTAAGCCCCCTGTGTTTCAAGGAAAGAGGTATTCTGAAACATGGAGAAATAAAGGAGATATATTGCTGACTTCATGACTTCTCTCTTCTTATTTCATTGATTTGGAAAAAAAAAAAAAAGAAAACTGTTCATGGCTGTGAAGCTTTGTGAGAGCAACCTGTAAGGAGAAATCATAAGAATTAGGGTTTAGAGCTAATACATAGATATTTAAGAAACTAATAATAGTAAGTAACTAATAACAGTAAGGTGGGCATTATGAACAAAGGATGCCAACTGGATTAATTTGAGTGAAACACAAGTCCTTTAGGTAAAAAGGAGCACATTCTTCAGATATTTATTGGTTGGAGAGATGTGCTGTGGCAGGATTAGAAGAGAATTAACATGATTCAGTTGTTTTTGTGGGATCAGAGGCTCAGATGAGTGAAGACTCAGGGCTACGATTTTAAAGGAGAGGTGAGATCCAGTCATTTGGGCCTCGCTGTTTTGTCACGCTTACCATGTGAGATCACTTCCCCGTTTTAAATTTTGTTTTGCTGTGTTTTGCTTTGTTTGCATGTTCAGCAGTGCTGTCCATTAGTGCTTCATTTGGCACTAACTATGACCATCAATTGTAAACTGAATATGACACTGCCCTTTTGTGAGTCGGTTTGAGCTGCCCTTGTTTTGCAAATAGAAAAAGAGTATTGACTTCTAATAAAACTTAGGAAATCCTTAGTAAGGGCTTTATCATCTCATTAAAACTCCAGTAATTAGGGAAATCGGTCAGCCACCATCTCACTTTTGTGTGTGTGCTCTCCCACTATGCCAATTTGTCCATTCACTCATGCATTTGACATGTTCACAGGAATTTCTGCCTAAAGCAGTGAGAAAGTTGAAGCATGGATTCTTATTAGACTGATAAAATTAGACAGGACAAACCACTTAGAAAAATTCATTAGGAAACAACACTGACTAAGAAAAAAATGGGTAGTTATTCTATAGTCATTCTGTGAGTCTATAGAGAACTTAGCTGACTTGTGTAGATGTCAAAGCATTTATTTTCAAATAAATTATTTTCTCCAGTAAGTTTATTCATATATTAATGTATAACATGGCCATCTTTTCAGAGCAAAAGATAATACTCAGGTTATACTATAATCTTCCTGGGGCTATTATAATGGCAATCATGTTAAATTTTATTTTTTACTTGTAAGTGATCTATAGTTTCAAAGCATTCTCAAATAACCCACATGGTTAATAATAAAGGAACAAAATTAAAATTATGATTATTCAGTTAAAAATTGTTTCTAAAGATGCTTCTTGATAGAAAAAATGCTTTGTATGGAATGAGTACAGCTAATATATAATTGGCATGATGCCGGCATAATATATTATTCACATCAAGCTAATTATATAAATGAATATATCTACTACTATCTTATCCTAGTTTCTATGTGCATATTAATTTCTTTCTCTAAATATACTTATATAGTCTAGAAGGATATATATCAAAATATTAAAGATTAACTCAGTGCAGTTTTTATTATATTTTTAATATTTTTCTAAATCTTACATTTCTTATCAACAAATATTTATTTTATACAGTGTTATTTGTCTAACTGTTGTACTTGTCTAATTTAATGGTTGAAAAGAGTAAGGAAGTCTTGAGACATCTTCCACCAAGTCGGGAGAGTGGGTACCCGAGTAGGATGCATTTGAGCTAGGCAATAAGATATGTGATGCTATCATACCCCTCATGTGTGGAGCACCAGAAAAGTGGAAAGTATAAAGGCCCACTGTGGAAATAAAAAACTAGGTGATATCATTAAGATAGTGACATAGGTCATTTCCAATTTCAGTCCTCCTCACCAGAAGACCAACTAGCAACTATTCATAGACAAGACACCATTGTGAAAATCCCAGACCTCAAGGGTAAGGCTGACGTACCCCTCTGGAGCACAGAGATGGACAAGGATCTCATTAGAAGGATAAGAGTAACTATTTCATTTTGACCATATTGTCCCTCCCCCAGGCTGGCATAGCATTGCATTGAGAGGGCTGCCCTGGGTCTATAGTTTCTCCAGGGGGAAAAGAAAATCCAAGGTGGACATCTAGCTTCCTCAACACTGGCACATGCTTCCTGGGATGCCCACTTGAGTCTCGCCTCACAGGGATCACAGGGGGAATTTGCAGGGCTTGACCACTGGGGATCAGATAGAGATGGAGAAGGGTAGCAGGGCTCTCAGAAACCAGCACTCAGATCTTGGCAGACTCAGTTCCTACTTACAATGGTGTCTGGGCAGAGATCCCAGACAGTGTCTCAGGCCATCTGCAGAGCTAAGCTGGTGGCCCCATCTAGCCAGAGAGCTCAGCTAGCAGTACCGCCTGATTTAGTACCCACCAAATGGGCCACATTGGCCATGGAGTCCATATTATGGCCCCACACAGGCAGAGAAGCAAATTCAAAGCCACACTCCACTTCCCTGAATAATGTCTGGTCTTGCACTCTGGAAAGTGTGGCCACAGATGCCCAGCATCTTGGAGGACATCTTATAGCTTATCTGATTGCAATGCCCAGTCTGCAGCCCCACCCAGCTTTGGGGTATAGCCTGTGGCCTGCCTAATCCCAGAGCACAATCTGAGCCCCCATCCAACCACAGAGCTCTGCCTGCACCCTATCTGAACATGGAGTGCAGCCAGAGACACAGTCTGGTTGGGGAACACAGCCTGAAGTCCCATCCAACCAGAAGTAACTGCAGAGCCCAGCTGCAGTCCTGCCAAATTGTGAAGTTCAGCCAGTGGCACTGGTCTGCCAGGAAAAAGAGCCTGGAAGACTCCCTCAGCCAGAGGGGACTTCAGAAAGAACTTGAAGACACAAATATATGGAAAGGTATCCTGTGTTCATAAATCAGAAGCATTAATGTTGTTAAAATGTTCATATTACCCAAGGCAATCCCTATTGAAATTCCAATGGCATTTTTTTTTTTACAAAAATTGAAAAAAAAAATCATTAAATTCATAGGGAACCACAAAAGACCCAAAATAGTCAAAGTAATTTTGAGAAAGAAGAACAAGGCCGGAGAGATCACACTTCTTGATTCCAAACCATAGTTATCAAAGCAGTATGGTACTGACATAAAAACAGACACATAGACAAATGAAACAGAATGGAGAGCCCAGAAATAACCCCATGCATATATGGTTAACTAATACATGATAAGTATTCTCAATACTCAATGGGGATGGGATAGTTTTTCAGTTAATGGTGTTGGGGAAACTGGATATACACATGCAAACGAATAAAATCAGACCCTCTATCTTATGCCACTCACAAAAGTTAACTCAAAATGGATTAAAGACTTGAACATAAACCTGAAACCATAAAACTCCTAGAAGAGACCTTGACATTGGTCTTAACAATGATTTTTTTGGTTACAACACCCAAAGTATAGGCAACAAAAGCAAAAATAAATAAGTGGGACTATATCAAACTCAAAAGTTTCTACACAGCAAAAGAAAAAATCAACAAAATGAAAAGTGAATCCATAAAATGGGAAAACTTATTTGCAACCATGTATCTCATAAAAGGTTAATATCCAAAACATATAAGGAACTCATATAACTCAATAATATAAAAATAATCTGGTTAAAAATGGGTAGAGGACCTGAATGGACAATTTTTGAAGGAAGACATACAAATGGCCAACAGTTACATGAAAAGGTATACAACATCATTAATCATCAGGGGTATGCAAATCAAAACCACAATGAGATATCACCTGACTGACCTCTGTTAGAATGGCCATCATCAAAAAGATAAGAGATAACAAATGCTGGCAAGGATGTGGAGAAAGGGAACTCTTGTACACTATTGGTGGGAATATGAATTGGGCGGCCACTAAAAAAATTAAAAAAAATAGAATGATCATATGATTCAGCAACTCTACTCCTTGGTATATATACAAAGGAAATGGAAACAGGACCTTGAAGAAACATCTGCACTCCATGTTCATTGCAGTATTATTTATAATAGCCAAGATATGAAAACAACTTATGTGACCGCTGATGGATGAATGAACAAAGAAAATGTGAGATATATGGAATATTATTTAATCATAAAAAGAAGGAAATCTTGTTATTTGTAACAAAATGGACAGGCCTTGAGGGCATTATGCTAAGTGAAATAAGTTAAACAGAAAAAGACGAAAACTAAGTGAGATAACTTGTATGTGGAATCTAAAATAAACTCATAGAAGCAGAGAATAGATGGGGGTGGTTACTAAGAGTGGAGGTTAGGAGAAATGGTTGAAGGTGGTCAAAGGGTACAAACTTCCAGTTACAAGATGAATAGGTTCTGGGGATATACTGTATAGAAAGATTATCACAGGGGCACCTGGGTGGCTCAGTCATTAAGCATCTGCCTTCGGCTCAGGTCATGATCCCAGGATCCTGGGATCGAGCCCCGCATGGGGCTCCCTGCTCAGCGGGGAGCCTGCTTCTCCCTCTCCCACTCCCCCTGCTTGTGTTCCCTCTCTCGCTGTGTCTCTCTCTGTCAAATAAATAAAATCTTAAAAAAAAAAAGGAAGAAAGATTATCACAGTTAACACGCATCTTAAAATACTCAACACACACACATTCACAACAGATCACTATAGTGGTAATCATTTTGCAATATATATGTGTAGCAAATGTTAAACTTATGCAATGTTATATGTCAATTATATTTAAATAAAGCTGGAATAAAATAAGGGAATATTAGGAAAGATACGCTGGATCCCAATGTCGATCTGTTGTTATGTGAAGGTTGCTCAGAACGCTGCATCTGTTGCTTGGAACAAGTAGTCTTCTTTTTACTTTTTACCAGTGATCTGCTCTTAAATTTAAACCAATGTTATCTAATTTGGATTTATCAAATGTAGAGCTCATTCTCCTAATGACCAATACCACGAAGACCGCTGGTTTTGTGAGCCATAGCTAATTGAAATTTGGAAGATGATACTCAGAATTCAATCAAATTCAATCTTATTATAAAGTTCTCATTACCCTGGAAAAACTGATATAATAAATTTGAGTAGGAAGATCAGATCTGAGCTAAACATTAAAACTGATCATGAGGATGTTCTGTAGCATGAATTTGGAGTGTCAGATCAAGGGAACCCAGATTCCAGTTGGGATATGTGAGCATTTTACAGCCCAGATGTGAAATCCCTTGCTGCCTTTCCCCTCTCCCCGCTGAATCCTGGAAATAGTCCTTTATCTAGTTAAGCTGATTTAAAAACAAGCTAAAGTGTTATTTGAAGATATTCTGAATCCGAACTGTTAGGCTTATATTGTAAAGACACAATATCATGTTTGAATAAGCGAGGCATCCCTCCAGCTCTGCCTCCACTCCAGTCTACAAAATTAAGAGGATTCCTTCAGTTCACGATATCATTGTTATCACTGTCCACACAACAGTGACTCGAAGACAATTTAGTATTTGTAAAAAAATGAATTAAGTTAAACTATTTCAAAATTAGGATTTTCAAGAGATGTCTTCCAACATTTACTTGGCATATACTGAATAGTTCTATCAGGTTCATTCATTCAACCATATGGGGCTACATTTAGCAATTTGGGTATTTAGGACTTACCAGGGAGATGTATTGCTTACAGTTAAATATTCTCTGAGTGCTTTAGTTAAATGTGTTGTTTCTGGCCATGATGAGAGACTGGTAATAACTACTAAAGTTGTATGTATATGGTTTTGTCCATTGGAGAACATTTGGCCATAATATCCCAACTAAATTTTGTGAGAAATTGTCTTGGTCTGTCTTCAAATGGAGGTAAGGTCTGTTTTACTTTTGGTTTAGTTTCTTAATTTTAGCAAAAAAAACGTTCCTCAGTTGATCATGTAAGTAAATGGAATTTCTCACAACCAGAAACTTTATAAAATGCCTGCCATCTAAATTTTTTTTCAAAGGTAATATCTCAAATTTTCTGCTGCCTAGTTCTTATTAAAGGTTTGATTTCAAGAAATAATATTCATGAAACCTTGCTCAAAGGATGCATAAATCTTCAATTTCTCTAGATTAGCTGTTTTCTGAGTATGATGTGAAACTCTTACTTTCTGGAGGCCTGCGATGTCAGACTGTTTCTCTAACGCTGTGGTATTATTTGTCATTTTCTTCGCATTCTCTCATGAGTGTACCATGAAGTTTTCCAGAGGCACGTGGCATGTGAAGATATCATCACTCTGGTGTATTCATGTGTTTTAAAAATTTCTCAGTTTTAATTTTCAATGTGGTTAATATTGGTATATATATAACTCTGGTAAACAAAAACCCTTTGTGGCTACAATAATTTTCAAAAATGTAAAGGGATCCTGAGACCCAAATGTTTGAGATCTACTGCTCTAGGTAAATACATTTATATGTATTCACACCATCCAGTAAAGAGCTGTGTACCTGCACCACACTTTTTTTTTTATACACCAAAAAGTTGCTTCTATTAAACTATGATTTGACATTATAATCCTATGTTAGCCTATGCTAAGATTCATGACAATAAATAGCCCTGGGAAATTTATCATCTTATGGATCCAAGGAAATAGTTGGGAGGACATTGGTGATTTTCATTTATATAATGCACACTTTTTTTTTAAGATCCCACTAGAGAAATTTCTCTATTTTGGTATCATAAAGAATTTGTCTCACCTCTGTCACTGTTGTGTTTTTACGGATGGACGTCATGAATCTTGCAATTTCATTTTCTGCCTTGGCTTTGATGTGTTGGAATCTAACCATCTTTCCACCAAATGTGCACCCCTCTCTTGCTACCATTTTGCATATTTTTTGGCATGCATTTTCATATGCCAATCTGCTGGCTTTTTATGACTTTGGTACTCACATTTTGTCTGAATTTTTACATTTTTTACTGTCCACACATGTACACAGAAATCCTTTCAATCCTATGTACATGCATATGCACATACTTGATTCTCACAATTTTGTGAGAGAAGTGTGGTTGGTATTGTCCCCGATTTGCTGATGAAGAAACTGTTTACTGACTGATTTAACCAAGGTCACCTGGCTGGTAAAAATAGCTAGGGTTAGAATAGATTCTAGATTTTCTGACTTCAACTCCACATTTTTGAAAAGACCATATTACCTTTTTCTTCCATTGCTTTCCAAGGAACCATCCAATGAAGCCCCTTAACTTTTTAAGAGGACTAGCAAGGTTCTTTGTTGTAAAATGGGCCCTACTGGCTTAACAGAATGAACCCAGCTCCCTAAATTGCCAAAATTTGAGGAATGGAAAATTCCAGCATTTTGTGGAAAGCATCTATTCAGCATTAGAAAAATCCTCAATTTTACATTTATTTTATAATTATATAAATGATGGCATAAAAATTCTTGAAAATATTCCTTGAAGACTCTAATTCTCCAGTAGCATAGTTACTGTTACTGAAAGTAAATTTCTTTCATGATATCAATATGTCCTGTCTCAATTTATCACTTGCTGTCTGGCAGATTGAAACACAGGGTCTAAGACATGTTTTCAAGACTAAAAAATTGTAAAGTGGGAACTCGTAGCTTCTTTTATTTAGAACAAATACTTAGGTAAGGTAGATAATCATTTTTTTTCCAATCATTTTTTTTCTTTGACATGAGATAGCAAACCTGCTAAGAGGGATTTTTTTTTTTCTGAATCTATAACATATTGAACATGTAATTTGTTGTAAACAATATTAAAACCCTTCTTTATTGGTTGCAAAAATTGGAAAAAAGAGAAGGGTCAGGCACTCTAAACTGAATTAGCAAAGAGAAGGAAAGTGAGCTCACTGCAGAAACCATGTGGTAGCTTTTCTACTACCATGTTGGGAGATGGTCTGATAGCTTTCCTGGAATAGTAATACATCATTATTTTCCCTAGAACTCCTAGGCAACATTAACTAAACAAAGAGTATAATTTATTTATTTATGTTGGTGGAGTTTGGACCATCTCAAACCTTCACAAAGAATTCATAATTCTTATCACAGAGCACCCAAATGACTCAATTTGAATACAATACATCACAGGTGGGTGGGAAGTAGCATACAAACCAAATGCCTTCCATTGACTTTGGATACCCATTAATAAATTTGTATCTGAGGAGTCAGCAAAATATATCAAAGTCTGACTATATTGGGTTAAACTGTAGAAATCTTTCCCTAAAGTTTGGAAACCAATCGCTAGAAGGTCAGTTGGGGCTGCCCAGCTCATAACATTTTCCGTATTTGCATTGCTTTGGCTTTGTCACTTTCAATATTGGCATGGGAACCTGTTCTTTGTGGTTTACGGGTTTTTTTTTTAGTTGCTTATTTCTCAACTTAAGTAATAATCCTCTTTTGCTGACAGCTCTTTAGTTACTGTAGAAATGATTGTGTTGTCATGAACACAGCTTTAGGATTTCAGGTTGAGGTGGGGGAGGATCAGAGGGTGTTCAAAAAAAATCTCATGTTTCCACCCAAACACACCCACCTAAGTACTTTCAGAAGGCTCAAGAAACAGAAGCAGAATTCTTTTTCCTGTTCCACTTTCAAAGTTCCTTATGTGGAATCAGATGCTTTTAATACATGTTTCAAAAGAGTATTCCATTTAACCTCTAAAAATAAACAAACCACAATTCTGCTCCCCATTTTTTTTTCTCAATTTAATCATTTGTTCCAATTTTCCTACCTTTGAAATCAGATGATTCAGCTCTTCTTTCTGCCTTAAAAGTTTGGTTTGATTCAGATTTCAGAAGCTAATATTTGATTCTTCAATCTTCCTTATTTTTCTGTCTAAATAGTCTTCATATGTTTTCTATCATTTAATTTCTTTTCTGATTTGGATCTCTTTTCTTTAAATTTCCATTAGGCCTATTCTCTCTTTTGTCTGTTTTCTTGTTTGTGTCAATTGCACTCCCCATTCTTGTTCTGAAAAAAATGAACCTTGTCTCCCATGAGTTCACCCTCCCTTTTTGCTTCACTGCCTGTGTTGCATTTTATTCTTCTAAGTCAGTAAAGACATCTCATTTAAAGCATGGCTCAGATCTCATCTTTTAAAAATGCTTTTAAAATGTTTTTAAAAAAGCATTTCTCCACTTAAGCTGGTTTCTAACGGACTCAACTCCCGTGATATCTCCAGTTCTTCCCATTCTAATCTACTTGCTTTAGTTGCTTCCTTCCTCCTCTGTCTGATTATTATGGTTTCCTAATATAATAATGACAGAAGAAAATGGGCTCTGGGTCCACACCTGTGTGGGTTTTACATTAGTTCTGCCACAGCTGTATGACCTTGAACAAATTACTTTGCTTCCGAATTTCTTTCCCTGCAAAATGGGGATGATGACTATCACAAAGTTTTTGGAATGATTAAATTAGAGCATGCAGTATAGAATTGCATTAATACTAAGTGTTCAATATTATAGAGGTTTTTTTCAGTTTTCAGAAAAATCTGGCATTGTTTTGCTAATAAACAGATTACTAGGAAATCAGAGTGGTGTGTATAAGTTGCCAGTTTCTAAGAGAAAATGCTTTCTTCCTTTGTTTTATTTTTCCCCCTATCATGCACATATTCATTTTTTAAATTAAAATTGTGAAAAATTTTAATACAATAGTATAACAATTTATGAAACACATATATACATTTGGTCGTCCAAACTTAGTTTGAACAAATATTAACGTTTTGTTATAATTATATCAGATTTTTTTTTTTTAAAGAAGTTAAGTTTCTTAGATTTGGTTAAAGCCCTGTCTGTGTCCCTTCCGCTATGTCATTCATTCCTTTCCCTTTTTAAAAATAAGCCATGCTGAATTTGCTTCTGATCATTCTTACCTATATTTTCATACTTCTACTATATGTGTATATATATAATATAAGATATCATGTATATTATAAATGACATATACATAATATACTGTATATATTCTGCAACTTGCCATTTTGTTCAACATTTTTTTTTTAATTTACCACATGTGCCATATCTTGTTGCTCTGTTCTGTTTATTTCTATTGTATTTCTATTCATACTATGCCATTGTATAAATATGTTATATAATAATAGTGCAATCACAAAACTAAGTGGAGTGGGTGATTCTAATCTTACCTGAGGATACAATCTGATTCAACTCCAGTGATACATTCAGCCCAATTGCTCTAGAGATACCTTGGGACCTTAGGGGAATTAGGGTCTCTTCTCTAGTGAGGCACATTGCTTCAACCAAGAACAACCTAGGGAAGTCACATAATATCCTGATATTTGGACCTAGGACCTCATTAATGAAGGATGATTTGTCCTATCAGTAACTCCGGAGTTCAAGGAAGATACTTAGACTTCTTTAGGAACTTTCTCCTTAAGGGTTGCTAAGGGGAGTAAAATAAGATAATGCATACAAAATAGCCTATATCAAGCTGTTTAGAAAGTCACAAATGTCTCACAAATTAAAGAATTTTAAGATGAATCTGCCACAGGTCCCTACCTAATAGAAATGTATGAATGTGATTCTCTACATAATTTTTTTTCACTTTTAGATTAAGAGTAAAACTGTTACCATTTTATGCTGTTTAACAGGTTACACAACCCTTTACATATCTTTACTGGGCAAATAATAGTTGAAATTAAATGTGCGTTGAGATTGAATTGGACACACATAGTAACTCTAGGAGGTAAGATTTATTATCCTCATTTCACAAAGTATTGTATTCAAAATAGGCAAAATTAGTTATAAATGTAAAAAGTCCCAGGTTAGTCTTTTAATTAGATCTTAACCATGTTAGTATAGCAGTTGAATAACTGAGAAAAATGGTGAGAACATTTTCAGCAGAAGGGTCTGTCCTGTTTAGAAGTTAGAACTGAATTTAGAGAGAATCTGAAGTATGATTGGTTGTTATTATGTTAAAAGACATACTTAACATTTTGCCCCAAGAGTTTTTTCTCTACAGATTTGGACCAAATGTAAGTAACTCTCTTATGGAATTAATGGGGAATGCTTTGAAGATTTTCATCTCTTGAGTGTAAAATGTTATTTAATAAGGATTTGTTCTTTTTAATTTAGATATAATTGACATATAACATTATGTTATTTTCAGGTATACAACATAATGATTCAATATTTGTATATATTGTGAAGTGAGCGCCACAATAAGTCTAGTTAACATCTGTCACTACACATAGTTACAATTTTTTTTCTTGCAATGAAAGTTTTTAAGATCTACTCTCTTAGCAACTTTCAAATATACAATGTGGTATTATTAACTATAGTTCCTATGCTGTATATTATATCCTCATGACTTATTTATTTTATAGCTGAGAGTTTGTACTTTTTAACTCTTAAAATATTATTCAAGAAGGATTTGGTTTTGATCAATACTCTTTGGATAAGTATGGAGTATTACCCTAGTTTCTTCTTCTTTTTTAAAACCAGCCCTGTTACTGAATTAGAAATTTGGTTGGAAATCTCATATTTGGGAAGAGGGGAAATTTTTTGGAAAATATCAAAGTAAGGCTTAAATGTGTATTATTTAGTTATTCATTTTAAGAATAGTTTGATTATGAAGAATCTTCCAGGGTCTTTCTTTTTTCCTGTAAGAAGTGGTTGATCAGAGAAAACCTTGGTAATCAAAATTATGTCAACATTACAATAACACCATAAGAAAGGCTGCCATTTAGTTGCTAATTTAACTCAATTATTGACTTTATAAATGTATGGGTGAAAGCTGTTGAGTATGGCTATATAAAGTGTAAGTTTTGTTTTTAGTGATAAACAGCTTAATGCAGCAATAAAAAGTAATATTTTTAGGAATCTTACTGGTCCTTGGTCCTGGGAAAGGAATTGCATTTTATATAAGTGTTACCCTTGGCAAATTATCTCATCATGTAGAATTGTGCCTTATAAGTACGATGCCCTGGATATTTATTTGTTGTAAGAGAGAAAAGGAAGAAAGGAAAGAAGGGAAGAAATTTCTTGAGTTCCAAATTGGATAATGATAATAATAATCATATAAAATATAACAATTGAAAAACATATGCTTAATGCTCACTATATGTGAGGTTCTGTGCTAAGTGTCTAAGTGTTCTATATATAAGGGACTGCAATTTTTATCTATGATTCTAAAAATCAAAAAGTTTGTTTTAAGCTAAATTGGCAGCAAGACTGTCTGAACTCATTTGGTGGCAAGAACTGTCCTGAATGGGCAATTTTTAAATTATAATCTTCACCCCATCAAGGTAAATATTACAGGCTGTGAAGAAATATTGTGATTGATTACAGCGTCACATAACACATGGTATACGTACTATGTTATCTCTCTAAAAGAAAAGTTATAACTCTAAATTCTGAGACATATCTGCCTATGAGAATTTGTGGTCATATACCAATTCATTCAATTTTCACAATGACCTTATGAAGTTAGCGCTATTGCTACTTCCATTTTATAGAGAAAGACATGGAAACAAAGAGGTCAATAAAGGAATATTTACCAATAGTGGCTGTTCTAAAGTTTGCAATTGTCTGGTTATAAATTCTTTGAGAAAAATGTTTTTGTAAAGTGTTATCAGTCTTCATGTCACTTTTTTAGAT
This sequence comes from Phoca vitulina, assembly GCF_004348235.1. Lineage (NCBI taxonomy): Eukaryota > Metazoa > Chordata > Mammalia > Carnivora > Phocidae > Phoca > Phoca vitulina. Next base: position 40,098,621 of record NW_022589717.1, read on the forward strand.
TTACCAGAGGAAAAAGGGGATTACGATGAATACTTAACATGTTAAAACTTCTGGGACTTATAATATTACTGCTACTATTTCTAGGAAGTTCCAAATAGATTAGAAAAAAGTTTAGAAATCTGTTTCTCTTGGGTGGTTCCTGCTACTAAAGTTTAATGGCTCTCTGCCATGTGGAGTTTCATAATATAGTAATAGAGAAGTAACAAGGGAAGAGATAGACAGCTCACCCTGGGATAATTTCACTGACATCTGGCTTTATTTTTGCTTGTTGCATCTTCCAGACCCCACCCTCAGTCACTTTATGTAATATGCATTACACATATCTTACTACACTGTGAAAAGGTTAAGAAAAATTGCTTTTGACAACTAATTAGTGTTTATGAAATGCATAGTATAATATTAGCATTTACTCAATGCATGAATACAGTATTAGTCTCATTTAAGGCTACACATCCAGTAATTATTATGGGCTTTTAAATATCGGTGCTTACTGAGATTTAAGTTTAAATTGCAATGTAGTCATGTTTTTACATCAATTTCAAACATCTTTCTACATGCAGTGAATACCATATTTGACAGTTCTACCAGTTTCTTTCAGATTTTAAAGTTTGTGTTTAAATAAACATAACCCAGTAATTAATTCCCCACAAACTCTCATGATTTGTTGCATGATCTGTTGGTCTTTGTGCGCTGACATGTTTCGTAGATGCTGGCAGCGCACTCATACTTGTCTGAAGAGAAACTAGCAATACCAAATGATGCTGCGCTATGGCCCTGGTCAAAGCTGTTGTCTTTGGCACTTTCACTAATTGTAAATGCAATAGGATCCTGTCTTTGCCTTTAGAGGATATCCATGCAAAAGTTAATGCAAAACATCTTACCAATTGTTGGAGCAGAGGTAGTCTCAAATCACACTACTGCATGGGAAGAAGCCAATTGTCCATTTGGAGGGTGATACTGTTTATAATGCACTTGGTTGCTGTGTGATAAGCCTCCCAGGAATGTGTGGAGGAAGGAGAATGTAGTTTAATTCAGAGTGCTTTGGAATGTTGCAGTTTGCCCCTGGTTATCAATGTTATTTAACATATTTTGATTGAATCACTTTAGATCCATCTGAAAACCTGTGTTTGGAGAAAATCTTTTGGTCTACTATGATAATTTGGCCCACACTTTGCGTGTAGACTCCTACTTCTTCCCTGTGTGCCTACACTCATCCTATAACCTTCAGGTTGTCATAAATTCACATTCACATACCTGTAAGGAATGTAAATATCTTTGTTCTCTCTTAATTCTCTCTTGTGCATGCACGCATGCAGATATGCACACACACACACACACACACACACACACACACTCTTAGGCATCTTTGTAGGCATCCAGGATTCTTCTCTAGTTAAATTGTATTATTTGACACGTCTCCTTATATATTTTGTGAGGAATCATTATCCTTAAAAATATTTTATTTTCGGGGCACCTGGGTGGCTCAGTCGTTAAGCGTCTGCCTTCGGCTGGGGTCATGATCCCAGGGTCCTGGGATCAAGCCCCGCGTTGGGCTCCCTGATCAGCAGGAAGCCTGCTTCTCCCTCTCCCACTCCCCCCGCTTGTGTTCCCTCTCTCGCTGTCTCTCTCTCTCTGTCAAAACATAAATAATCTTTAAAAAAATTTTTTATTTTCAAGGTCTAACTTGATGAGGAACATAAGGCTAGAAGAAACCATGATCTCTTTATATTAGTCAAGGTTGTTGAAATCTTACAACATACATTAAAACATATGAGGAAACCACATGTAAATGACAAGCTATCTGTGCAGTGAGGGATTATTAACTTAGAAATATCTTGATCAGTTAAGGATGATCGTTGAGATTTTTCAATGAAGGAATGTATTCAGAATGGAGAAAATAAATCTGCATTCGTTTCATCGGCTTTGCTTCTTTTTTTAAAAAATTTTATTATGTTATGTTAGTCACCATACAATACATCATTAGTTTTTGATGTGGTGATCCACGATCCATTGTTTTTGTATAACACCCAGTGCTCCATGCAGTACGTGCCCTCCTTAATACCCATCACTGGGCTAACCAATCCCCCCTCCCCCTCCCCTCTAAAACCCTGTTTGTTTCTCAGAGTCCATTGTCTCTCATGGTTCATTTCTCCCTCTGATTTCCCCCCCCTTCATTTTTCCCTTCCTTCTCCTAGTGTCCTCCATGCTATTCCTTATGTTCCACAAATAAGTGAAACCATATGATAATTGACTTTCTCTGCTTGACTTATTTCACTTAGCATAATCTCCTCCAGTCCCATCCATGTTGATGTAAAAGTTGGGTATTCATCCTTTCTGATGGCTGAGTAATATTCCATTGTATATATGGACCACATCTTCTTTATCCATTCATCTGTTGAAGGGCATCTCGGCTCTTTCCACAGTTTGGCTGTTGTGGACATTGCTGCTATGAACATTGGGGTGCATATGGCCCTTCTTTTCACTACATCTGTGTCTTTGGGGTAAATACCCAGTAGTGCAATTGCTGGGTCATAGGGTAGCTCTATTTTTAAATTTTTGAGGAACCTCCACACTCTTTTCCAAAGTGACTATACCAACTTGCAAACCCACCAACAGTGTAAGAGGGTTCCCCTTTCTCCACAACCTCTCCAACATTTGTTGCTTCTTTTCCTGTCCATTTTTGCCATTCTAACTGGTGTAAGGTGGTATCTCAATGTGGTTTTGATTTGAATTTCCCTGATGGCTAATGATGATGAACATTTTTTGATGTGTTTGTTAGCCATTTGTATGTCTTCTTCAGAGAAGTGTCTTTTCATATCTTCTGCCCACTTTTTGACTTGATTATTTGTTTTTTGGGTGTTGAGTTTGAGAAGTTCTTTATAGATCTTGGATACCAGCCCTTTATCTGTAGTGTCATTTGCAAATATCTTCTCCCATTCTGTGGGTTGCCTCTTTGTTTTGTTGACTGTTTCCTTTGCTGTGCAGAACCTTTTTATCCTGATGAAGTCCCAAAAGTTCATTTTTGCTTTTGTTTCACTAGCTTTTGGAGATGTATCTTGAAAGAAGTTGCTGTGGCCGATGTCAAAGAGGTTACTGCCTATGTTCTCCTCTAGGATTTTGATGGATTCCTGTCTCACATTGAGGTCTTTCACCCACTTTGAGTTTATCTTTGTGAATGGTGTTAGAGAATGGTCAAGTTTCATTCTTCTGCATGTGGCTGTCCAATTTTCCCAGCACCATTGATTGAAGAGACTGTCTTTTTTCCATTGCATGTTTTTTCCTGCTTTGTCAAAGATTTTTTGACCATAGAGTTGAGGGTCCATATCTGGGTTCTCTATTCTGTTCCATTGGTCTATATGTCTGTTTTTGTGCCAGTACCATGCTGTCTTGGTGATCACCGCTTTGTAATATAGCTTGAAATCAGGCAACGTGATGCCTCCAGCTTTGTTTTTCTTTTTCAACATTTCCTTGGCGATTCAGGGTCTTTTCTGATTCCATACAAATTTTAAGATTGTTTGTCCCAGCACTTTGAAAAATGTCATTGGAATTTTGATCGGGATGGCATTGAAGGTATAGATTGCTCTGGGTAGCATAGACATTTTAACAATGTTTATTCTTCCGATCCATGAGCATGGAATATTTTTCCATCTTTTTGTGTCTTCTTCAATTTCTTTCATGAGTGTTCTGTAGTTCCTAGAGTATAGATCCTTACCTCTTTGGTTAGGTTTATTCTGAGGTATCTTATGGGTTTTGGTGCTATTGTAAAATGGAATTGTTTCTCTAATTTCTCTTTCTACAGTTGCGTTGTTAGTGTATAAGAAAGCAACTGATTTCTGTGCATTGATTTTGTATCCTGCCCCCTTACTGAATTGCTGTATGAGTTCTAGTAATTTGGGGGTGGAGTCTTTTGGGTTTTCCACATAAAGTATCATGTCATCTGCGAAAAGAGACAGTTTGACTTCTTCTTTGTCAATTTGAATACATTTTATTTCTTTTTGTTGTCTGATTGCTGTTGCTAGGACTTCTAGTACTATGTTGAACAATAGTGGGGAGAGTGGGCATCCTTGACGTGTTCCTGATCTTAAGGGAAAGGCTCTCATCTTTTCCCCATTGAGGATGATATTCGCTGTGGGTTTTTCATAGATGGATTTTATGAACTTGAGGAATGTTCCCTCTATCCCTATACTCTGAAGAGTTTTAATCAGGAAAGGATGTTGTATTTTGTCAAATGCTTTTTCTGCATCAATTGAGAGGACCATATGGTTCTTCTCCCTCCTCTTATTAATGTGTTCTATCACATTGATTGATTTGTGAATGTTGAACCACCCTTGCATCCCGGGGATAAATCCCACTTGGTCGTGGTGGATGACCCTTTTACTGTATTGTTGGATCCTATTAGCTAGGATTTCGTTGAGGATTTTGGAATCCATATTCATCAGGGATATCAGTCTGAAATTCTCCTTTTTGATGGGGTCTTTGCCTGGTTTGGGGATTAAGGTAATGCTGGCCTCATAGAATGAGTTTGGAAGTTTTCCTTCTGCTTCTATTTTTTGAAACAACTTCAGTAGAATAGGTATTATTTCTTCTTTGAATGTTTGGTAGAATTCCCCAGGGAATCCATCAGGCCCTGGACTCTTGTTTTTTGGGAGGTTTTTGATCACTGCTTCCATCTCGTTACTGGTTATTGGCCTATTCAGGTTGTCAATTTCTTCCTGTTTCAGTCTTGCAGCTTATAGGTTTCCAGGAAGGCCTCCATTTCATCCAGATTGCTCAGTTTATTGGCATATAGTTGTTGATAATAATTTCTAATAATTGTTTCTATTTCCTTGGTGTTAGTCGTGATCTCTCCCCTTTCATTCATAATTTTATTAATTTGGGTCCTTTCTCTTTTTTTTTGGATAAGTCTGGCCAGTGGTGTATTGATCTTATTAGTTCTTTCAAAGAACCAACTTCTAGTTTCGTTGATCTGATCTACTGTGTTTCTGGTTTCTAATTCATTGATCTCTGCTTTAATTTTAATTATTTTTCTTCTAATGCATGGCTTAGGCATCATTTTTTGCTTTTTCTCTAGTTCTTTAAGGTGTAGAGTTAGTTGGTGAATTCGGGATTTTTCTATTTTTTTGAGTGAGGCTTGGATGGCTATGTATTTCCCCCTTAGGACCGCCTTTGCAGTATCCCATAGGTTTTGGACCGATGTGTTTTCGTTCTCATTGATTTCCATGAATTGTCTAAGTTCTTCTTTGATTTCCTGGTTGACCCAAACATTCTTGAGCAGAGTGGTCTTTAGCTTCCAAGTGTTTGAATTTCTGCCAAGTTTTTTCTTGTGATTGAGTTCCAGTTTTAAAGCATTGTGGTCTGAGAATATGCAGGGAATAATCTCAATCTTTTGGTATTGGTTGAGACCTGATTTGTGACCCAGTATGTGCTATTCTGGAGAAAGTTCCATGTGCTCTCAAGAAGAATGAGTATTCTATTGTTTTAGGGTGGAATGTTCTGTAAATATCTATGAGGTCCATCTGGTCCAATGTATCATTCAAAGCTCTTGTTTCCTTGTTGATTTTCTGCTTCGATGATCTGTCCATTGCTGAGAGTGGAGTATTGAGGTCTCCTACAATTAACATATTGTTATCAATATGACTCCTTATTTTGGTTAACAGTTGGCTTATGTAGATGGCTGCTCCCATGTTGGGGGCATAGATATTCACAATTGTTAGATATTCTTGTTGGATAGACCCTTTAAGAATGAGTCCTTCTGTGTCTCTCACTACAGACTTTAGTTTAAAATTTAATTTGTCTGATATAAGAATTGTTACCCCAGCTTTCTTTTGAGGTCTGCTGGCATGGAAGATGGATCTCCATCCCTTCACTTTCAGTCTGGATGTATCTTTAGGTTCAAAATGAGTCTCTTGTAGGCAGCATATGGATGGGTCCTGTCTTTTTATCCAATCTGCAACCCTGTGCTGTTTTATGGGAGCATTTAGGCCATTCACGTTGAGAGTGATTATTGAAAGATATAAATTAATTGTCATCATGTTGCCTGTGAAGATGTTGTTTTTATAGATTGTCCCTGTAAATTGCTGTTGTATATCACTCTTGGGGTCTTTCTCCTTTTATAGAACCCCCCTTAATATTTCTTGCAGGGCCGGCTTAGTGGTCACATATTCTTTCAGTTTCTGCCAGTCGTGGAAGCTCTGCATCTCTCCATCCATTCTAAATGAAAGCTTGCTGTATAAAGTATTCTTGGCTGCATGTTCTTCTCATTTAGTACCCTGAATATGTCTTGCCAGGCCTTTCTGGCTTGCCAGGTCTCTGTGGATAGGTCTGACGTTATTCTGATGTTCCTCCCTCTGTACGTAAGGAATCTCTTCCCCCTAACTGCCCTTAAGATGGTTTCCTTGGTTCTAAGATTTGCAAGTTTTACTATTACATGCTGGGGTGTTGGCCTGTTTTCCTTGATCTTGGGAGGGGTCCTCTCTGCCTCTAGGATGCGAATGTTTGTTTCATTCCCCAGATTAGGGAAGCTCTCAGCTACGATTTGCTCAAATACATCTTCTAGTCCTCTCTCTTTCTCCACTCCCTCCAGGATTCCAATTATTCTGACATTGGAACGCTCCATGGTGCCACTTATTTCTCTGATTCTATTTTCATGGATTCTGAGTTGTTTTTCCCTGCCCTCCTCTTTTCCCTTTTTATCTATTATATTGTCTTCCAGGTCGCTTATTCGCTCTTCTGCCTCAGTTACCCTAGCTGTTAGATTATCTAGATTGGATTGGATCTCATTGATAGCATTTTTAAGTTCTGCCAATTCACCTTTTATTTCTGCCCTTAGAGACTCTGTGTTGCCATTAATTTATTTCTCCATTCTAGCCATTGTCTCACAATTGCTAGCCTGAATTCTATCTCCGACATCTTGGTTATATCTGCATCCATTTGTAAATCTGCAGCATAAGTCATAATCTATGAGTCTTTTCTATTTTGGGGGTTCCTCCTCCTAGTCATTCTGTTGATGGGTGTTTGAGGGAATGTATAGAGTCCAAATTATTGGCCAGAACCCAAGCAAGATGCACCTGTTTTCTTGGGACCTTAGGGTTGCTGGCCTCTTGTTTTCCTAGCCTGTCTTCTGGGGGAGGGGTCTGCCGCGCTGTTACTCAGGCAACCCTGTTTGGGCGGAGTTGCCCTGCCCCCCTGTGGTGGGGGATGTGCTCAGCGGGAATCAGTCTTTGGGGCTTTTGTTCTCTGGTGGCTTTCCCTGGCGGCTTTCTGCATCTCTTCCACAAGTCAGAGAAGAAGAGACCATTTCCAACCCTCTGTCTCAGAGCAGAGAGACCGCAGTCTGTTCTTCAGTGAGCTCTCCAGGCCACACTGTCTCCGTTTCTGTCCGTGCTGCTATAAACTGCAGTGTCCTGGGTTGTGCGCCCCTCCGCAGCGCTCCCAGTCCTGCCTCCAGGTCGGAGCATGTCTCTGCCCTTTGTGCTTCTAAAACCGCCAGCTGCTCCCAGTTCGCCTGTGCGACCCCGCTGCTCTGGGTATCCACCCCGGGGGCTGCCCTAAAGTCCTTTCCCCACTGCTACCGGTCTGTGAGTCTATGCCCCAACCCCAGCGCGTGAGGCTGTCACTCACTGGCGGTGTAGGATCCCACAGCCAGGCTCCCTCCTGCTGCCGTTTATCCTCCGATATCTGCCCGTGGAATCACGGCTCCGCGCTTCGCACCTCGAAACCAACCGCCTGTGATATTCTGTTTGTAGAGATCCAGATCTTCTCACATCTCAGGCTGGTTTCGTGGGTGCTCAGAGTGGTCTGGTAGATATCCAGCTCAATTCCAGGGACCAGTTGAAATAGGGTTCCCTACTCCTCCGCCATTTTTCCTCTCTCCATCAGCTTTGCTTCTGGGGAAAAATGAGAACTATTGTGACCTTCATGGGACAAACACAGCTTTTTCTTAGATAGACTGTGTAGTCAGTTGAGACTCTCCCATTGAAGAAGAAAGAGGGTTAGATGGGTAATGTCTAAGAGAACCATGGAATTTCTTTGAAGCTTCAAAGTAAAGTCAATTTCAAGTTTATTTACTTTTAAACTTGAAGGAATGGTCAATTTAAGATTGAGCAGAGAATGAGACAGTTAAATTGCTAGCTTCTAGTGTTGTGTGACTAAAATGGGATGAGAGATCAGGTACAAAATCGTTCCCAGATTTGCTCTAAAGCCCTGGTTTCTGAACTATGTACTCAGGCATCCCAGGGTTGCATAAACTCAGAGGAATGCCATTGGGATATTTTAAAATTTCAAGGGAAAGATAGTTGATTACCACATGAATCTTGAGGTAGTTCACAGTGTGAACATTGGATCATTTTACTTCCATTTGCTGATGTCATATCTTCATGAAGCTGTGCTTTTAGTGATTCTTGACCAGATAAAACATGGAATTATTAGCCATCTCTTTTGGCATAGGAGTGCCATGAGAAAGTTACTAAAACACTAAGGATTCCATGAATAGAATAAGTTTGGGAACCTTTGCTCTCAACTCACTATATATGTATATACATAATATATATATAATAACATATAACATATATAATATACTATAATATATTATATATATTATACAAATATATTACATTAATGACAATTAATATTTATACATATATTTTAATACATAGTTTTGTAAGACATTACTGTTAATTTGGGGCATTATACTATATTCTCCTTGAATCCATAAATCCTATTTACAGAAAGCCATTCTATTTAGATTCTAAGAACTTAGACTAAGCATTACCATTCACTTAGTAGCACTTTAACAAAAGTACATGTCCAGTGCCTTGGATGAAAGTTGTAGAGCAGTCCCAATTGTCATGGATAAGACATAAGACTGTACCTGTATTCCTTTGATTTTCTCATTCAGTTCTTGAGATTCAGTGAAGCTTAAACTTGTCCAATTGAGTAGAGTTCTTTCTGTTTTCAGGGAGTCACATTTAGGGGCTTCTCTACCTCTAGATCTTTTATTTTTATTCTATGAGGTCAATAAATGTTAAGTTAGTGAGTGAAGTATTAACCAATGGTGAACAGAGAGCCTGAAAGTGGAAATTAGGGAGATCATAAAATTGTGTTTACTCAGGGTATCAGTTTTTTTTTAATTCTTTAAAAAAATTATTATTGAAGTACAGTTGACATACAATGTTACACTAGTTTCAGGTGTACAACACAGTGATTCAATAATTCTATACATTACTTAATGCTCACCACGGTAAGTATTAGTGACCATCTGTCACCACACAATATTATTACAGTATTATTGACTATATTCCCTATGCTGTACTTCTTATCTCCATGACTTATTTTTTTTTATAACTGGAAGCTTGTACCTCCTAATCCTTTTTACCTATTTTACCCATCCCTCCACCCATCTCCCCTCTGGCAACCACGAATTTGTTCTCTGTACTTATGAGTCTGTTTCTGTTTTGTTTGTTCATTTTGTTTTTTAGATTCCACATATAAATGAAATCGTAAGATATTTGTCATTCTCTGTCTTATTTCACTTTGGTATAATACCCTCAAGGTCCATCTGTGTTGTCACAAATGTATATATGCATATGTGTGTGTTTATATAATAGAATATATATAATGTATATATGTATATATACATATATAATACCACATCTTCTTTACACATTCATCTATTAATGCACACTTGGGTTGCTTCCATTATCTTAACTACTGTAAATAATGCTGCAATAAACAAAGGGAGTACATATATATTTCTGAATAAGGAACCTCCATTACACAGTCAGGGTATCAGTGCTGTAATTCTCTTCCAAAACTCCTGAGTTCCAGAGCTGATCAGTGAGTGAACAATTTTATATATTGTAATCTCGCTAAAGGTATTTTGTTTGCCTCAAATTCTATCAAATACATCAATTCTGTCTTTTAAAAGGGAGAATTTGTATCCTAAATTCTAATTCTTGTTGCATTGTGGCCTTTGGACAATAGTCACCTTTGCAGATCTGTCACAATGATAATAGTAACTTCAGTCTCTGGATCAGAAGGATGTTTGAAATTCAATATACACCTACCAGTTTCACATCACTGTCAATGAGAATCATCTCTAAGTACTTGCTCAGCTCTCCCTCTGTCTGCATGGCCCATTACCCTCTTCTCAGCACCCCCTTTGCTTACTCAGTTATGGCTGTCACATGTGATCTGAACACTGCTGAAAGGCTGCAGCCTTTGCTCCATGATGCCTATAAAAATCTGTGTCTGAAAAGCTTAAGGTGGAATACTCCTCACAAACCAGGATTGCAAGCACTTGGGTGACTTTTTCCTTGTATTAACACTGCTAGCGTCTGTCTTCTGTTCTTATTTCTCAGTGCTCTAGGCTTCTTTCTTTCTTAGTTTTTTTTTTTTTTTTAGTTTTTGATGTAGTGTTCCATGATTCATTGTTTGTGTATAACACCCAGTGCTCCATGCAGTATGTGCCCTCTTTAATACCCATCACCGGGCTAACACACTCCCCCAACCCCTCCCCTCTAGAACCCTCAGTTTGTTTCTCAGAGTCCATAGTCTCTCATGGTTCGTCTCCCCCTCCGACTTCCCCCCCTTCATTTTTCCGTTCCTACTATCTTCTTTTTTTTTTTTTTAACATATAATGTATTATTTGTTTCAGAGGTACAGGTCTGTGATTCAGCAGTCTTACACAATTCACAGTGCTCACCATAGCACATACCCTCCCCAATGTCTATCACCCAGCCACCCCATCCCTCCCACCCCCCACCACTCCAGCAACCCTCAGTTTGTTTCCGGAGATTAAGAATTCCTCATATCAGTGCAGTCATATGATACATGTCTTTCTCTGATTGACTTATTATGCTTAGCATAATACCCTCCAGTTCCATCCACGTCATTGCAAATGGCAAGATTTCATTCCTTTTGATGGCTGCGTAATATTCCATTGTATATATATACCACATCTTCTTTATCCATTCATCTGTCAATGGACATCTTGGCTCTTTCCACAGTTTGGCTATTGTGGACATTGTTGCTAAACATCAGGGTGCACATACCCCTTTGGATCACTACATTTGTATCTTTGGGGTAAATAACCAGGAGTGCAATTGCTGGGTCATAGGGTAGCTCTATTTTCAACTTTTTGAGGAACCTCCATACTGTTTTCCAGAGTGGCTGCACCAGCTTGCATTCCCATCAACAGTGTAGGAGGGTTCCCCTTTCTCCACATCCTCACCAACATCTGTCATTTCCTGACTTGTTAATTTTAGCCATTCTGACTGGTGTGAGGTGGTATCTCATTGAGGTTTTGATTTGGATTTCCCTGACGCCAAGCGATGTTGAGCACTTTCTCATGTGTCTATTGGCCATTTGGATGTCTTCTTTGGAAAAATGTCTGTTCATGTCTTCTGCCCATTTCTTGATTGGATCATTTGTTCTTTGGGTGATGAGTTTGATAAGTTCTTTATAGATTTTGGATACTAGCCCTTTATCTGATATGTCATTTGCAAATATCTTCTCCCATTCTGTCGGTTTTCTTTTGGTTTTGTTGACTGTTTCTTTTGCTGTGCAAAAGCTTTTTATCTTGATGAAGTCCCAATAGTTCATTTTTGCCCTTGCTTCCCTTGCCTTTGGCGATGTTTCTAGGAAGAAGTTGCTGTGGCTGAGGTCGAAGAGGTTGCTGCCTGTGTTCTCCTTTAGGATTTTGATGGACTCCTGTCTCACATTGAGGTCTTTCAACCATTTTGAATCTACTTTTGTGTGTGGTGTAAGGAAATGGTCCAGTTTCATTCTTCTGCATGTGGCTATCCAATTTTCCGAACACCATTTGTTGAAGAGACTGTCTTTTTTCCACTGGACATTCTTTCTTGCTTTGTCGAAGATTAGTTGACCATAGAGTTGAGGGTCCATTTCTGGGCTCTCTATTCTGTTCCATTGATCTATGTGTTTGTTTTTGTGCCAGTACCATACTGTCTTGATGATGACAGCTTTGTAATAGAGCTTGAAGTCTGGAATTGTGATGCCACCAGCTTTTCTTTTCTTTTACAACATTCCTGTGGCTATTCGGTGTCTTTTCTGGTTCCATACAAAGTTTAGGATTATTTGTTCCATTTCTTTGAAAAAAGTGGATGGTATTTTGATAGGGATTGCATTGAATGTGTAGATTGCTCTAGATTGCATTGACATGTTCACAATATTTCTTCTTCCAATCCATGAGCATGGAACGTTTTTCCATTTCCTTGTGTCTTCCTCAATTTCTTTCAAGAGTATTCTATAGTTTTCTGATAAGAGATTCTTTGCCTCTTTGGTTAGATTTATTCCTAGGTATCTTATGGTTTTGGGTGCAATTGTAAATGGGATTGACTCCTTAATTTCTCTTTCTTCTGTCTTGCTGTTGGTGTATAGGAATGCCACTGATTTCTGTGCATTGATTTTATATCCTGCCACTTTACTGAATTCCTGTATGAGTTCTAGCAGTTTTGGGGTGGAGTCTTTTGGGTTTTCCACATAAAGTATCATATCATCTGCAAAGCGTGAGAGTTTTACTTCTTCTTTGCTGATTCGGATGCTTTTTATTTATTTTGTTGTCTGATTGCTGTGGCTAGGACTTCTAATACTATGTTGAATAGCAGTGGTGATAGTGGACATCCCTGCCGTGTTCCTGACCTTAGGGGGAAAGCTCTCAGTTTTTCCCCATTGAGAATGATATTCGCTGTGGGTTTTTCATAGATGGCTTTTATGATATTGAGGTATGTACCCTCTATGCCTATACTCTGAAGCGTTTTGATCAAGAAAGGATGCTGTACTTTGTCAAATACTTTTTCTGCATCTATTGAGAGGATCATATGGTTCTTGTTCTTTCTTTTATTAATGTATTGTATCACGTTGATTGATTTGCAGATGTTGAACCAACCTTGCAGTCCAGGGATAAATCCCACTTGGTCATGGTGAATAATCCTTTTAATGTACTCTTGGATCCTATTGGCTAGTATTTTGGTAAGAATTTTGGCATCCATGTTCATCAGGGTATTGGTCTGTAATTCTCTTTTTTGATGGGGTCTTTGTCTGGTTTGGGGATCAAGGTAATGGTGACCTCATAAAACGAGTTTAGAAATTTTCCTTCCATTTCTATTTTTTGGAACAGTTTCAGAAGAATAGGTATTAATTCTTCTTTAAATGTTTGGTGGAATTCCCCTGCGAAGCCATCTGGCCCTGGGCTCTTGTTTTTTGGGAGATTTTTGATGACTGCTTCAATTTCCTTAGTGGTTATAGGCCTGTTCAGGTTTTCTATTTCTTCCTGGTTCAGTTTTGGTATTTGATACATCTCTAGGAATGCATCCATTTCTTCCAGATTATCTAATTTCCTGGCATATAGTTGCTCTTAATATGTTCTTATAATTGTTTGTATTTCTTTGGTGTTGGTTGTAATCTCTCCTCTTTCATTCATGATTTTATTTATTTGGGTCCTTTCTCTTTTCTTTTTGATAAGTCTGGCCAGGGGTTTATCAATCTTATTAATTCTTTCAAAGAACCAGCTCTAGTTTTGTTGATCTGTTCTACTGTTCTTTTGGTTTCTATTTCATTGATTTTAGCTCTGATCTTTATGATTTCTCTTCTCCTGCTGGGTTTAGGCTTTATTTCCTGTTCTTTCTCCAGCTCCTTTAGGTGAAGGGTTAGGTTGTGTATTTGAGACCTTTCTTGTTTCTTGAGAAAGGCTTGTATTGCTATATACTTTCCTCTTAGGACTGCCTTTGCTGCATCCCAAAGATTTTGAATAGTTGTGTTTTATTTTCATTTGTTTCCATGAATTTTTTAAATTCTTCTTTAATTCCCTGGTTCACCCATTCATTCTTTAGTAGGATGCTCTTTAGCCTCCATGTATTTGAGTTCTTTCCGACTTTCCTCTTGTGATTGAGTTCTAGTTTCAAAGCATTGTGGTCTGAAAATATGCAAGGAATGATCCCAATCTTTTGGTGCCGGTTGAGACCTGATTTGTGACATAGGATGTGATTTATTCTGGAGAATGCTCCATGGGCACTAGAGAAGAATGTGTATTCTGTTGCTTTGGGATGGAATGATCTGAATATGTTTGTGAAGTCCATTTGGTCCAGTGTGTCATTTAAAGTCTTTATTTCCTTGTTGATCTTTTGCTTAGATGATTATCCATTTCAGTGTGGGGGGTGTTAAAGTCCCCCACTATTATTGTATTGTTGTTGATGTGTTTCTTTGCTTTTGTTATTAATTGGCTTATATAATTGGCTGCTCCCATGTTAAGGGCATAGATATTTACAATTGTTAGATCTTCTTGTTGGATAGACCCTTTAAGTATGATATAGTGTCCTTCCTCATCTCTTATTATAGTCTTTGGTTTAAAATCTAATTTGTCTGATATAAGGATTGCCACCCCAGCTTTCTTTTGGTGTCTATTAGCCTGGTAAATGATTTTCCACCCCTCATTTTCAATCTGGGGGTGTCTTTGGGTCTAAAATGAGTCTTTTGCAGACAGCATATCGATGGGTCTTGTTTTTTTATCCAATCTGATACCTTGTGTCTTTTGATTGGGGCATTTAGCCCATTTACATTCAGGGTAACTATTGAAAGATATGAATTTAGTGCCATTGTACTGCATGTAAGGTGACTGTTACTGTATGTTGTCTGTGTTCCTTTCTGGTCTATGTTACTTTTAGGCTCTCTCTTTGCTTAGAGGACCCCTTTCAATATTACTTGTAGGGCTGGTTTCATGTTTGCTAATTCCTTTAGTTTTGTTTGTCCTGGAAGCTTTTCATCTCGCCTTCTATTTTCAATGATAGCCTAGCTGGATATAGTATTCTTGGCTGCATATTTTTCTCATTTAGTGTTCTGAATATATCCTGCCAGTCCTTTCTGGCCTGCCAGGTCTCTGTGGATAGGTCTGTTGCTAATCTAATGTTTCTACCATTGTAGGTTACAGATCTCTTGTCTTGAGCTGCTTTCAGGATTTTCTCTTTGTCTCTGAGACTTGTAGGTTTTACTAGTAGATGTCAGGGTGTTGGCCTATTTTTATTCATTTTGAGGGGGGTTCTCTGTGCCTCCTGGATTTTGATGCCTGTTTCCTTCCCCAAATTAGGGAAGTTCTCTGTTATAATTTGCTCCAATATACCTTCTGTCCCTCTCTCTCTTTCTTCTTCTTCTGGGATCCCTATTATTCTAATGTTGTTTCATCTTATGGTATCACTTATCTCTGGAATTCTGCCCTCATGATCCAGTAGTTGTTTATCTCTCTTTTTCTCAGCTTCTTTGTTTTCCATCATTTGGTCTTCTATATCATTAATTCTCTTGTCTGCCTCATTTATCCTAGCAGTTAGAGCCTCCATTTTTGATTGCATCTCATTAATAGCCTTTTTGATTTTGACTTGGTTAGATTTTAGTTCTTTTATTTCTCCAGAAAGGGATTCTCTAATATCTTCCATGCTTTTATCAAGGCCAGGTAGTATCTTTAAAATCATCATTCTGAACTCTAGTTCCAACATCTTACTAACATCCATATTGATTAGGTCCCTGGCAGTCAGTACTGCCTCTTGTTCTTTTTTTTGAGGTGATTTTTTCCATCTTGTCATTTTGTCCAGAGGAGAATAGATGAATGAGAGAACAAAATGTTAACAGGGTAACAATGACCCCAGAAAAATAAACACTAAACAAATCAGAAGAGACCTGAAACTGGGAGAAAAGAAAGGGAAAGAAAGAAAAAAGAAAAAAAAAGAAAAAGAAAAAGATAAAAAAAAGGAATATGATCACATATGATCAGGCTGGTGAATAGATCAGTGCCACACACTAGATTTTGGGGATATTTTGGTCTGTTAGAAGAAACTGCTTCCCAAATTTTAAAGAAAGAAAAGCTTATATATGTACAAAAATAAGGGTAAATACGATGAAGGGATGGAATATGACTGTAAAGATGAAAATTATAATTTTATAAAAGGAATTAATGAGATAAGAAGTCGGTTGAAAAAAGAAAGAAGAGAAATTAAAAAAAAAAAGGGAGAGAATGTGATCAGGCAGGAGACTAGAACAAAGTCATACACTAGAGATTTGTGGTATATTTTGGTGTTAGAAGAAATAGTATCCCAAAATTTTAAAGAGAAAACAACTTATATATATACCAAAAATAAGGTTACTTTGAAGGGATAGAATATGACTCTAAAAATGAAAAATAAAAAAGATTTTTAAAAAAGGGATTGATAAGATGTTGGTTGAAAAGGGAAAAAGAAAAATTCAAAAAAAGAAAATTAAAAAAATTAACTTTGAAAGACTAAAGAATCAGGGGGAAAAAAAGCCATGAATTCTATGTGCAGTATTCCCCTAGTGCTGGCGTTCTGCGTTCTCATTGATTGGTAAACTTGGTCTTGGCGGGCTGTCCTTGCTGATCTTCTGGGGGAGAGGCCTGTTGCCGTGGTTCCCAAAGGTCTTTGCCAGAGGCGGAATTGCCCCACCCTTGGCGGTCCAGGCTAAAGTAATCTGCTGGGGTTTGCTCTCGGGAGCTTTTGTTCCCTGCAAGCTTTCGGTACAGCTTTGGAAGAGGAGAGTGAAAATGTCAGCCTCCCAATCTCTGCCCCAGAGGAGCCAAGAATTCGGGGCCCCACTCCTCAGTGAGCCCCCAAAGAAAAGCAGTCAATCATTCCCGTCTCCCCGGTCTCCGGCCGCATTCTGTGCTCACCCAGCCTGTGACCAAGCGTTTCTATCTCTGGCACCCCACCCAGTGTGGAGTGTCCAAACCCAGCGGATCCCTGCGGCGAGCTCCTGCGCTGCTCTTCCCGGGGGAGGAAGGGGAGTCTCCCCAGTCTGCTGCTTTTTGGGTCCCTGCTGGAAGAGCAGTGGCCCGACTGTGCCGGGGATCATGGTTTATGGCAACCCCGAGCTGAGAGCCCACTCCTTGGCTCCGTCTCTGCAGCCGGCTTCCCTGCTCTGATACCTGGGAGCTCTGCTGCACTCAGGCACCCCTGGTCTTTCTGTGACCCCCAGGGTCCTGAGACCACACTGTCTCAGCGAGTGTTCCACCCCCCCCCCCCCCCAGCCCACCCCAGCTTAGGCACTGGAGCAACGTCCCTCAGCGAAGCCAACTTCTAAAAGTTCCGATTTTGTGCTCCGAGGCTCTATCACTTGCTGGTAGTGGCTGACAGAGGCCCCCTCCCCCGCCATCTATCTTCCCACATATCACCTCGGATTCACTTCTCTGCATGTCCTACCTTCCAGAAAGTGGTCGCTTTTCTGTTCAGAGAGTTGCTGCTATTCTTTTCTTCAGGCTCGTGTTGAGTTCGTAGGTGTTCAGAATGGGTTGATCCCTATCTAGCTGAATTCCTGGGACCAGACGAAATTTAAGTCTCCCACTCCTCTGCCATCTTGCTCCTCCCCAGTGCTTTAGGCTTCTTATTAGGACAATGGACAAGTATATACATCTTCATTTCACCTCAGATAGTGATCTCTTAAAGTGTCCTATACACAAGATTCACTTTACACTTGAGGTACCTGTCCCTTTGATCTTAAGACATACACAGTTGACCCTTGAACAATGTGGGAGTTAGGGACAATGACCCCCTACGCAGTTGAAAACCCACATATAACTTTTGAGTCTCCTAAAACTTAATTACTAACAGCCTACTTTTGACCAGAAGCCTTACTGATAACATAAGCATTCGATTGACACGTATTTTGTATGTTTTTTTTTTTGTATTCTATACAGTACTCTTACAATAAAGTAAGATAGAGAAAGGAAGATATTATTAAGAAAATCATAAGGAAGACAAAATACATTTACAGACCATACTGTAAAAAATCCACATATAAGTAGACCCATGCAATTCCAACCTTTGTTGTTCAAGGGTCAAAAGTATACAGTCTTAAGTGGCAAATAGGGCTGGATCTTACTTACACAAATAATTTAGAGCAGTGGTTTCCCAATCTTTCTGAGCAGAGTCTTTCTTTCTTTCTTTCTTTCTTTCTTTCTTTCTTTCTTTCTTTCTTTCTTTCTTTCTT